>NC_133128.1:107401665-107701665 GCF_048418815.1 Hemitrygon akajei | reverse complement strand
CACACTACTGAGCCACACCACTACGTAGTGACATCACACTACTGAGCCACACCACTACGTAGTAACATCACACTACTGCGTCCACACCACTACGTAGTAACATCACACTACTGAGCCACACCACTACGTAGTAACATCACACTACTGAGCCACACCACTACGTAGTGACATCACACTACTGAGACACACCACTATGTAGTGACATCACACTACTGCGTTCACACTACTATGTAGTAACATCACACTACTGAGCCACACCACTACGTAGTAACATCACACTACTGAGCCACACCACTATGTAGTAACATCACACTACTGCGTTCACACCACTACGTAGTAACATCACACTACTGAGCCACACCACTACGTAGTGACATCACACTACTGCGTTCACACCACTACGTAGTAACATCACACTACTGCGTTCACACTACTACGTAGTAACATCACACTACTGAGCCACACCACTACGTAGTAACATCACACTACTGAGCCACACCACTACGTAGTAACATCACACTACTGCGTTCACACTACTACGTAGTAACATCACACTACTGAGCCACACCACTACATAGTAACATCACACTGCTGCGCCACACCACTACGTAGTAACATCACACTACTGAGCCACACCACTACGTAGTGACATCACACTACTGAGCCACACCACTATGTAGTAACATCACACTACTGTGTTCACACCACTACGTAGTAACATCACATTACTGAGCCACACCACTACGTAGTGACATCACACTACTGCGTTCACACCACTACGTAGTAACATCACACTACTGAGCCACACCACTACGTAGTAACTTCACACTACTGTGTTCACACCACTATGTAGTAACATCACACTACTGCGTTCACACTACTACATAGTAACATCACACTACTGAGCCACACCACTACGTAGTGACATCACACTACTGAGCCACACCACTACGTAGTGACATCACACTACTGAGCCACACCACTACGTAGTAACATCACACTACTGAGCCACACCACTACGTAGTAACATCACACTACTGAGCCACACCACTACGTAGTAACATCACACTACTGAGCCACACCACTATGTAGTAACATCACACTACTGTGTTCACACCACTACGTAGTAAAATCACACTACTGAGCCACACCACTACGTAGTAACATCACACTACTGAGCCACACCACTACGTAGTAACATCACACTACTGCGTTCACACCACTACGTAGCAACATCACACTGCTGCGCCACACCACTACGTAGTGACATCACACTACTGCGTTCACACCACTACGTAGTGACATCACACTACTGAGCCACACCACTACGTAGTGACATCACACTACTGAGCCACACCACTATGTAGTAACATCACACTACTGTGTTCACACCACTACGTAGTAACATCACACTACTGAGCCACACCACTACGTAGTAACATCACACTACTGTGTTCACACCACTATGTAGTAACATCACACTACTGCGTTCACACTACTACATAGTAACATCACACTACTGAGCCACACCACTACGTAGTAACATCACACTACTGAGCCACACCACTACGTAGTAACATCACACTACTGTGTTCACACCACTATGTAGTAACATCACACTACTGCGTTCACACTACTACGTAGTAACATCACACTACTGAGCCACACCACTACGTAGTAACATCACACTACTGAGCCACACCACTACGTAGTAACATCACACTACTGCGTTCACACCACTACATAGTAACATCACACTACTGAGCCACACCACTACGTAGTAACATCACACTACTGCGCCACACCACTACGTAGTAACATCACACTACTGCGTTCACACTACTACGTAGTAACATCACACTACTGAGCCACACCACTATGTAGTAACATCACACTACTGAGACACACCACTACGTAGTAACATCACACTACTGAGCCACACCACTACGTAGTAACATCACACTACTGCGTTCACACTACTACGTAGTAACATCACACTACTGAGCCACACCACTATGTAGTGACATCACACTACTGAGCCACACCACTACGTAGTAACATCACACTACTGAGCCACACCACTACGTAGTAACATCACACTACTGCGTTCACACCACTACGTAGTAACATCACACTACTGAGCCACACCACTACGTAGTGACATCACACTACTGAGCCACACCACTACATAGTGACATCACACTACTGCGTTCACACCACTACGTAGTAACATCACACTACTGTGTTCACACCACTATGTAGTAACATCACACTACTGCGTTCACACCACTATGTAGTAACATCACACTACTGTGTTCACACCGCTATGTAGTAACATCACACTACTGCGTTCACACTACTACGTAGTAACATCACACTACTGAGCCACACCACTACGTAGTAACATCACACTACTGTGTTCACACCACTACGTAGTAACATCACACTACTGAGCCACACCACTACGTAGTAACATCACACTACTGAGCCACACCACTACGTAGTAACATCACAGTACTGTGTTCACACCACTACGTAGTAACATCACACTACTGAGCCACACCACTACGTAGTAACATCACACTACTGAGCCACACCACTGCGTAGTAACATCACACTACTGCGTTCACACCACTACGTAGTAACATCACACTATTGAGCCACACCACTACGTAGTAACATCACACTACTGCGCCACACCACTACGTAGTAACATCACACTACTGCGTTCACACTACTACGTAGTAACATCACACTACTGAGCCACACCACTACGTAGTAACATCACACTACTGAGCCACACCACTACGTAGTAACATCACACTACTGCGTTCACACTACTACGTAGTAACATCATACTACTGAGCCACACCACTATGTAGTGACATCACACTACTGAGCCACACCACTACGTAGTAACATCACACTACTGAGCCACACCACTACGTAGTGACATCACACTACTGAGCCACACCACTACGTAGTGACATCACACTACTGCGTTCACACCACTACGTAGTAACATCACACTACTGAGCCACACCACTACGTAGTGACATCACACTACTGAGCCACACCACTATGTAGTGACATCACACTACTGAGCCACACCACTATGTAGTAACATCACACTACTGCGTTCACACCACTATGTAGTAACATCACACTACTGTGTTCACACCACTATGTAGTAACCTCACACTACTGCGTTCACACTACTACGTAGTAACATCACACTACTGAGCCACACCACTACGTAGTAACATCACACTACTGAGCCACACCACTGCGTAGTAACATCACACTACTGCGTTCACACCACTACGTAGTAACATCACACTACTGAGCCACACCACTACGTAGTAACATCACACTACTGCGCCACACCACTACGTAGTAACATCACACTACTGCGTTCACACTACTACGTAGTAACATCACACTACTGAGCCACACCACTATGTAGTAACATCACACTACTGAGCCACACCACTACGTAGTAACATCACACTACTGAGCCACACCGCTACGTAGTAACATCACACTACTGCGTTCACACTACTACATAGTAACATCACACTACTGAGCCACACCACTATGTAGTGACATCACACTACTGAGCCACACCACTACGTAGTAACATCACACTACTGAGCCACACCACTACGTAGTAACATCACACTACTGAGCCACACCACTACATAGTGACATCACACTACTGAGCCACACCACTACGTAGTGACATCACACTACTGCGTTCACACCACTACGTAGTAACATCACACTACTGAGCCACACCACTACGTAGTGACATCACACTACTGAGCCACACCACTATGTAGTGACATCACACTACTGAGCCACACCACTACGTAGTAACATCACACTACTGCGTTCACACCACTACGTAGTAACATCACACTACTGAGCCACACCACTACGTAGTGACATCACACTACTGCGTTCACACCACTACGTAGTGACATCACACTACTGAGCCACACCACTACGTAGTGACATCACACTACTGAGCCACACCACTACGTAGTGACATCACACTACTGAGCCACACCACTACGTAGTGACATCACACTATTGAGCCACACCACTACGTAGTAACATCACACTACTGAGCCACACCACTACGTAGTGACATCACACTACTGAGCCACACCACTATGTAGTGACATCACACTACTGAGCCACACCACTACGTAGTAACATCACACTACTGAGCCACACCACTATGTAGTGACATCACACTACTGAGCCACACCACTACGTAATGACATCACACTACTGAGCCACACCACTACGTAGTAACATCACACTACTGCGTTCACACCACTATGTAGTGACATCACACTACTGAGCCACACCACTACGTAGTGACATCACACTACTGCGTTCACACCACTACGTAGTGACATCACAGTACTGAGCCACACCACTACGTAGTAACATCACACTACTGCGCCACACCACTACGTAGTAACATCACACTACTGAGCCACACCACTACGTAGTGACATCACACTACTGAGCTACACCACTACGTAGTGACATCACACTACTGAGCCACACCACTACGTAGTAACATCACACTACTGCGTTCACACCACTATGTAGTGACATCACACTACTGAGCCACACCACTACGTAGTGACATCACACTACTGCGTTCACACCACTACGTAGTGACATCACAGTACTGAGCCACACCACTACGTAGTAACATCACACTACTGCGCCACACCACTACGTAGTAACATCACACTACTGAGCCACACCACTACGTAGTAACATCACACTACTGAGCCACACCACTACGTAGTGACATCACACTACTGCGTTCACACCACTACGTAGTAACATCACACTACTGCGTTCACACCACTACATAGTGACATCACACTACTGAGCCACACCACTACGTAGTGACATCACACTACTGAGCCACACCACTACGTAGTAACATCACACTACTGCGTTCACACCACTACGTAGTGACATCACACTACTGAGCCACACCACTACGTAGTAACATCACACTACTGCGTTCACACCACTACGTAGTGACATCACACTACTGAGCCACTCCACTACGTAGTGACATCACACTACTGCGTTCACACCACTACGTAGCAACATCACACTACTGTGTTCACACCACTACGTAGTAACATCACACTACTGAGCCACACCACTACGTAGTGACATCACACTACTGTGTTCACACCACTATGTAGTAACGTCACACTACTGTGTTCACTCCACTACGTAGTGACATCACACTACTGAGCCTCACCACTACGTAGTGACATCACACTACTGCGTTCACACCACTACGTAGTAACATCACACTACTGAGCCACACCACTATGTAGTGACATCACACTACTGCGTTCACACCACTACGTACTGACATCACACTACTGAGCCACACCACTATGTAGTGACATCACACTACTGAGCCACACCACTACGTAGTAACATCACACTACTGAGTAACACCACTACGTAGTGACATCACACTACTGCGTTCACACCACTACGTAGTAACATCACACTACTGAGCCACACCACTACGTAGTGACATCGCACTACTGTGTTCACACCACTACGTAGTGACATCACACTACTGAGCCACACCACTACGTAGTGACATCACACTACTGCGTTCACACTACTACGTAGTAACATCACACTACTGAGCCACACCACTATGTAGTAACATCACACTACTGAGACACACCACTACGTAGTAACATCACACTACTGAGCCACACCACTACGTAGTAACATCACACTACTGCGTTCACACTACTACGTAGTAACATCACACTACTGAGCCACACCACTATGTAGTGACATCACACTACTGAGCCACACCACTACGTAGTAACATCACACTACTGAGCCACACCACTACGTAGTAACATCACACTACTGCGTTCACACCACTACGTAGTAACATCACACTACTGAGCCACACCACTACGTACTGACATCACACTACTGAGCCACACCACTACATAGTGACATCACACTACTGCGTTCACACCACTACGTAGTAACATCACACTACTGTGTTCACACCACTATGTAGTAACATCACACTACTGCGTTCACACCACTATGTAGTAACATCACACTACTGTGTTCACACCACTATGTAGTAACATCACACTACTGCGTTCACACTACTACGTAGTAACATCACACTACTGAGCCACACCACTACGTAGTAACATCACACTACTGTGTTCACACCACTACGTAGTAACATCACACTACTGAGCCACACCACTACGTAGTAACATCACAGTACTGTGTTCACACCACTACGTAGTAACATCACACTACTGAGCCACACCACTACGTAGTAACATCACACTACTGAGCCACACCACTGCGTAGTAACATCACACTACTGCGTTCACACCACTACGTAGTAACATCACACTACTGTGTTCACACCACTACGTAGTGACATCACACTACTGCGCCACACCACTACGTAGTAACATCACACTACTGCGTTCACACTACTACGTAGTAACATCACACTACTGAGCCACACCACTATGTAGTAACATCACACTACTGAGCCACACCACTACGTAGTAACATCACACTACTGCGTTCACACTACTACGTAGTAACATCACACTACTGAGCCACACCACTATGTAGTGACATCACACTACTGAGCCACACCACTACGTAGTAACATCACACTACTGAGCCACACCACTACGTAGTGACATCACACTACTGAGCCACACCACTACGTAGTGACATCACACTACTGCGTTCACACCACTACGTAGTAACATCACACTACTGAGCCACACCACTACGTAGTGACATCACACTACTGAGCCACACCACTATGTAGTGACATCACACTACTGAGCCACACCACTATGTAGTAACATCACACTACTGCGTTCACACCACTATGTAGTAACATCACACTACTGTGTTCACACCACTATGTAGTAACATCACACTACTGCGTTCACACTACTACGTAGTAACATCACACTACTGAGCCACACCACTACGTAGTAACATCACACTACTGAGCCACACCACTGCGTAGTAACATCACACTACTGAGCCACACCACTACGTAGTAACATCACACTACTGAGCCACACCACTACGTAGTAACATCACACTACTGAGCCACACCACTATGTAGTAACATCACACTACTGTGTTCACACCACTACGTAGTAACATCACACTACTGAGCCACACCACTACGTAGTAACATCACACTACTGAGCCACACCACTACGTAGTAACATCACACTACTGCGTTCACACCACTACGTAGCAACATCACACTGCTGCGCCACACCACTACGTAGTGACATCACACTACTGCGTTCACACCACTACGTAGTGACATCACACTACTGAGCCACACCACTACGTAGTGACATCACACTACTGAGCCACACCACTATGTAATAACATCACACTACTGTGTTCACACCACTACGTAGTAACATCACACTACTGCGTTCACACTACTACATAGTAACATCACACTACTGAGCCACACCACTACGTAGTAACATCACACTACTGAGCCACACCACTACGTAGTAACATCACACTACTGCGTTCACACTACTACGTAGTAACATCACACTACTGAGCCACACCACTACGTAGTAACATCACACTACTGAGCCACACCACTACGTAGTAACATCACACTACTGCGTTCACACCACTACATAGTAACATCACACTACTGAGCCACACCACTACGTAGTAACATCACACTACTGCGCCACACCACTACGTAGTAACATCACACTACTGCGTTCACACTACTACGTAGTAACATCACACTACTGAGCCACACCACTATGTAGTAACATCACACTACTGAGACACACCACTACGTAGTAACATCACACTACTGAGCCACACCACTACGTAGTAACATCACACTACTGCGTTCACACTACTACGTAGTAACATCACACTACTGAGCCACACCACTATGTAGTGACATCACACTACTGAGCCACACCACTACGTAGTAACATCACACTACTGAGCCACACCACTACGTAGTAACATCACACTACTGCGTTCACACCACTACGTAGTAACATCACACTACTGAGCCACACCACTACGTAGTGACATCACACTACTGAGCCACACCACTACATAGTGACATCACACTACTGCGTTCACACCACTACGTAGTAACATCACACTACTGTGTTCACACCACTATGTAGTAACATCACAATACTGCGTTCACACCACTATGTAGTAACATCACACTACTGTGTTCACACCACTATGTAGTAACATCACACTACTGCGTTCACACTACTACGTAGTAACATCACACTACTGAGCCACACCACTACGTAGTAACATCACACTACTGTGTTCACACCACTACGTAGTAACATCACACTACTGAGCCACACCACTACGTAGTAACATCACACTACTGAGCCACACCACTACGTAGTAACATCACAGTACTGTGTTCACACCACTACGTAGTAACATCACACTACTGAGCCACACCACTACGTAGTAACATCACACTACTGAGCCACACCACTGCGTAGTAACATCACACTACTGCGTTCACACCACTACGTAGTAACATCACACTACTGAGCCACACCACTACGTAGTAACATCACACTACTGCGCCACACCACTACGTAGTAACATCACACTACTGCGTTCACACTACTACGTAGTAACATCACACTACTGAGCCACACCACTACGTAGTAACATCACACTACTGAGCCACACCACTACGTAGTAACATCACACTACTGAGCCACACCACTACGTAGTGACATCACACTACTGAGCCACACCACTACGTAGTGACATCACACTACTGAGCCACACCACTACGTAGTAACATCACACTACTGCGTTCACACCACTATGTAGTGACATCACACTACTGAGCCACACCACTACGTAGTGACATCACACTACTGCGTTCACACCACTACGTAGTGACATCACAGTACTGAGCCACACCACTACGTAGTAACATCACACTACTGCGCCACACCACTACGTAGTAACATCACACTACTGAGCCACACCACTACGTAGTAACATCACACTACTGAGCCACACCACTACGTAGTGACATCACACTACTGCGTTCACACCACTACGTAGTAACATCACACTACTGCGTTCACACCACTACATAGTGACATCACACTACTGAGCCACACCACTACGTAGTAACATCACACTACTGCGTTCACACCACTACGTAGTGACATCACACTACTGAGCCACTCCACTACGTAGTAACATCACACTACTGCGTTCACACCACTACGTAGCAACATCACACTACTGTGTTCACACCACTACGTAGTAACATCACACTACTGAGCCACACCACTACGTAGTGACATCACACTACTGTGTTCACACCACTATGTAGTAACGTCACACTACTGTGTTCACTCCACTACGTAGTGACATCACACTACTGAGCCTCACCACTACGTAGTGACATCACACTACTGCGTTCACACCACTACGTAGTAACATCACACTACTGAGCCACACCACTATGTAGTGACATCACACTACTGCGTTCACACCACTACGTAGTGACATCACACTACTGAGCCACACCGCTATGTAGTGACATCACACTACTGAGCCACACCACTACGTAGTGACATCACACTACTGAGCCACACCACTACGTAGTGACATCACACTACTGCGTTCACACTACTACGTAGTAACATCACACTACTGAGCCACACCACTATTTAGTAACATCACACTACTGAGACACACCACTACGTAGTAACATCACACTACTGAGCCACACCACTACGTAGTAACATCACACTACTGCGTTCACACTACTACGTAGTAACATCACACTACTGAGCCACACCACTATGTAGTGACATCACACTACTGAGCCACACCACTACGTAGTAACATCACACTACTGAGCCACACCACTACGTAGTAACATCACACTACTGCGTTCACACCACTACGTAGTAACATCACACTACTGAGCCACACCACTACGTAGTGACATCACACTACTGAGCCACACCACTACATAGTGACATCACACTACTGCGTTCACACCACTACGTAGTAACATCACACTACTGTGTTCACACCACTATGTAGTAACATCACACTACTGCGTTCACACCACTATGTAGTAACATCACAGTACTGTGTTCACACCACTACGTAGTAACATCACACTACTGAGCCACACCACTACGTAGTAACATCACACTACTGAGCCACACCACTGCGTAGTAACATCACACTACTGCGTTCACACCACTACGTAGTAACATCACACTACTGTGTTCACACCACTACGTAGTGACATCACACTACTGCGCCACACCACTACGTAGTAACATCACACTACTGCGTTCACACTACTACGTAGTAACATCACACTACTGAGCCACACCACTATGTAGTAACATCACACTACTGAGCCACACCACTACGTAGTAACATCACACTACTGCGTTCACACTACTACGTAGTAACATCACACTACTGAGCCACACCACTATGTAGTGACATCACACTACTGAGCCACACCACTACGTAGTAACATCACACTACTGAGCCACACCACTACGTAGTGACATCACAGTACTGAGCCACACCACTACGTAGTGACATCACACTACTGCGTTCACACCACTACGTAGTAACATCACACTACTGAGCCACACCACTACGTAGTGACATCACACTACTGAGCCACACCACTATGTAGTGACATCACACTACTGAGCCACACCACTATGTAGTAACATCACACTACTGCGTTCACACCACTATGTAGTAACATCACACTACTGTGTTCACACCACTATGTAGTAACATCACACTACTGCGTTCACACTACTACGTAGTAACATCACACTACTGAGCCACACCACTACGTAGTAACATCACACTACTGAGCCACACCACTGCGTAGTAACATCACACTACTGAGCCACACCACTACGTAGTAACATCACACTACTGAGCCACACCACTACGTAGTAACATCACACTACTGAGCCACACCACTATGTAGTAACATCACACTACTGTGTTCACACCACTACGTAGTAACATCACACTACTGAGCCACACCACTACGTAGTAACATCACACTACTGAGCCACACCACTACGTAGTAACATCACACTACTGCGTTCACACCACTACGTAGCAACATCACACTGCTGCGCCACACCACTACGTAGTGACATCACACTACTGCGTTCACACCACTACGTAGTGACATCACACTACTGAGCCACACCACTACGTAGTGACATCACACTACTGAGCCACACCACAATGTAATAACATCACACTACTGTGTTCACACCACTACGTAGTAACATCACACTACTGCGTTCACACTACTACATAGTAACATCACACTACTGAGCCACACCACTACGTAGTAACATCACACTACTGAGCCACACCACTACGTAGTAACATCACACTACTGTGTTCACACCACTATGTAGTAACATCACACTACTGCGTTCACACTACTACGTAGTAACATCACACTACTGAGCCACACCACTACGTAGTAACATCACACTACTGAGCCACACCACTACGTAGTAACATCACACTACTGCGTTCACACCACTACATAGTAACATCACACTACTGAGCCACACCACTACGTAGTAACATCACACTACTGCGCCACACCACTACGTAGTAACATCACACTACTGCGTTCACACTACTACGTAGTAACATCACACTACTGAGCCACACCACTATGTAGTAACATCACACTACTGAGACACACCACTATGTAGTGACATCACACTACTGAGCCACACCACTACGTAGTAACATCACACTACTGAGCCACACCACTACGTAGTAACATCACACTACTGCGTTCACACCACTACGTAGTAACATCACACTACTGAGCCACACCACTACGTAGTGACATCACACTACTGAGCCACACCACTACATAGTGACATCACACTACTGCGTTCACACCACTACGTAGTAACATCACACTACTGTGTTCACACCACTATGTAGTAACATCACACTACTGCGTTCACACCACTATGTAGTAACATCACACTACTGTGTTCACACCACTATGTAGTAACATCACACTACTGCGTTCACACTACTACGTAGTAACATCACACTACTGAGCCACACCACTACGTAGTAACATCACACTACTGTGTTCACACCACTACGTAGTAACATCACACTACTGAGCCACACCACTACGTAGTAACATCACACTACTGAGCCACACCACTACGTAGTAACATCACAGTACTGTGTTCACACCACTACGTAGTAACATCACACTACTGAGCCACACCACTACGTAGTAACATCACACTACTGAGCCACACCACTGCGTAGTAACATCACACTACTGCGTTCACACCACTACGTAGTAACATCACACTACTGAGCCACACCACTACGTAGTAACATCACACTACTGCGCCACACCACTACGTAGTAACATCACACTACTGCGTTCACACTACTACGTAGTAACATCACACTACTGAGCCACACCACTACGTAGTAACATCACACTACTGAGCCACACCACTACGTAGTAACATCACACTACTGCGTTCACACTACTACGTAGTAACATCACACTACTGAGCCACACCACTATGTAGTGACATCACACTACTGAGCCACACCACTACGTAGTAACATCACACTACTGAGCCACACCACTACGTAGTGACATCACACTACTGAGCCACACCACTACGTAGTGACATCACACTACTGCGTTCACACCACTACGTAGTAACATCACACTACTGAGCCACACCACTACGTAGTGACATCACACTACTGAGCCACACCACTATGTAGTGACATCACACTACTGAGCCACACCACTATGTAGTAACATCACACTACTGCGTTCACACCACTATGTAGTAACATCACACTACTGTGTTCACACCACTATGTAGTAACCTCACACTACTGCGTTCACACTACTACGTAGTAACATCACACTACTGAGCCACACCACTACGTAGTAACATCACACTACTGAGCCACACCACTGCGTAGTAACATCACACTACTGCGTTCACACCACTACGTAGTAACATCACACTACTGAGCCACACCACTACGTAGTAACATCACACTACTGCGCCACACCACTACGTAGTAACATCACACTACTGCGTTCACACTACTACGTAGTAACATCACACTACTGAGCCACACCACTATGTAGTAACATCACACTACTGAGCCACACCACTACGTAGTAACATCACACTACTGAGCCACACCACTACGTAGTAACATCACACTACTGCGTTCACACTACTACGTAGTAACATCACACTACTGAGCCACACCACTATGTAGTGACATCACACTACTGAGCCACACCACTACGTAGTAACATCACACTACTGAGCCACACCACTACGTAGTAACATCACACTACTGAGCCACACCACTACGTAGTGACATCACACTACTGAGCCACACCACTACGTAGTGACATCACACTACTGCGTTCACACCACTACGTAGTAACATCACACTACTGAGCCACACCACTACGTAGTGACATCACACTACTGAGCCACACCACTATGTAGTGACATCACACTACTGAGCCACACCACTACGTAGTAACATCACACTACTGCGTTCACACCACTACGTAGTAACATCACACTACTGAGCCACACCACTACGTAGTGACATCACACTACTGCGTTCACACCACTACGTAGTAACATCACACTACTGAGCCACACCACTACGTAGTGACATCACACTACTGAGCCACACCACTACGTAGTGACATCACACTACTGAGCCACACCTCTACGTAGTGACATCACACTATTGAGCCACACCACTACGTAGTAACATCACACTACTGAGCCACACCACTACGTAGTGACATCACACTACTGAGCCACACCACTACGTAGTGACATCACACTACTGAGCCACACCACTACGTAGTAACATCACACTACTGAGCCACACCACTACGTAGTGACATCACACTACTGAGCCACACCACTACGTAGCAACATCACACTACTGAGCCACACCACTACGTAGTGACATCACACTACTGAGCCACACCACTACGTAGTGACATCACACTACTGAGCCACACCACTACGTAGTAACATCACACTACTGCGTTCACACCACTATGTAGTGACATCACACTACTGAGCCACACCACTACGTAGTGACATCACACTACTGCGTTCACACCACTACGTAGTGACATCACAGTACTGAGCCACACCACTACGTAGTAACATCACACTACTGCGCCACACCACTACGTAGTAACATCACACTACTGAGCCACACCACTACGTAGTGACATCACACTACTGAGCCACACCACTACGTAGTGACATCACACTACTGAGCCACACCACTACGTAGTAACATCACACTACTGCGTTCACACCACTATGTAGTGACATCACACTACTGAGCCACACCACTACGTAGTGACATCACACTACTGCGTTCACACCACTACGTAGTGACATCACAGTACTGAGCCACACCACTACGTAGTAACATCACACTACTGCGCCACACCACTACGTAGTAACATCACACTACTGAGCCACACCACTACGTAGTAACATCACACTACTGAGCCACACCACTACGTAGTGACATCACACTACTGCGTTCACACCACTACGTAGTAACATCACACTACTGCGTTCACACCACTACATAGTGACATCACACTACTGAGCCACACCACTACGTAGTGACATCACACTACTGAGCCACACCACTACGTAGTAACATCACACTACTGCGTTCACACCACTACGTAGTGACATCACACTACTGAGCCACACCACTACGTAGTAACATCACACTACTGCGTTCACACCACTACGTAGTGACATCACACTACTGAGCCACACAACTACGTAGTGACATCACACTACTGCGTTCACACCACTACGTAGCAACATCACACTACTGTGTTCACACCACTACGTAGTAACATCACACTACTGAGCCACACCACTACGTAGTGACATCACACTACTGTGTTCACACCACTATGTAGTAACGTCACACTACTGTGTTCACTCCACTACGTAGTGACATCACACTACTGAGCCTCACCACTACGTAGTGACATCAGACTACTGCGTTCACACCACTACGTAATAACATCACACTACTGAGCCACACCACTATGTAGTGACATCACACTACTGCGTTCACACCACTACGTAGTGACATCACACTACTGAGCCACACCACTATGTAGTGACATCACACTACTGAGCCACACCACTACGTAGTAACATCACACTACTGAGTAACACCACTACGTAGTGACATCACACTACTGCGTTCACACCACTACGTAGTAACATCACACTACTGAGCCACACCACTACGTAGTGACATCGCACTACTGTGTTCACACCACTACGTAGTGACATCACACTACTGAGCCACACCACTACGTAGTGACATCACACTACTGCGTTCACACTACTACGTAGTAACATCACACTACTGAGCCACACCACTATGTAGTAACATCACACTACTGAGACACACCACTACGTAGTGACATCACACTACTGAGCCACACCACTACATAGTGACATCACACTACTGCGTTCACACCACTACGTAGTAACATCACACTACTGCGTTCACACCACTATGTAGTAACATCACACTACTGCGTTCACACCACTATGTAGTAACATCACACTACTGTGTTCACACCACTATGTAGTAACATCACACTACTGCGTTCACACTACTACGTAGTAACATCACACTACTGAGCCACACCACTACGTAGTAACATCACACTACTGAGCCACACCACTACGTAGTAACATCACAGTACTGTGTTCACACCACTACGTAGTAACATCACACTACTGAGCCACACCACTACGTAGTAACATCACACTACTGAGCCACACCACTACGTAGTAACATCACACTACTGCGTTCACACCACTACGTAGTAACATCACACTACTGTGTTCACACCACTACGTAGTGACATCACACTACTGCGCCACACCACTACGTAGTAACATCACACTACTGCGTTCACACTACTACGTAGTAACATCACACTACTGAGCCACACCACTATGTAGTAACATCACACTACTGAGCCACACCACTACGTAGTAACATCACACTACTGAGCCACACCACTACGTAGTAACATCACACTACTGCGTTCACACTACTACGTAGTAACATCACACTACTGAGCCACACCACTATGTAGTGACATCACACTACTGAGCCACACCACTACGTAGTAACATCACACTACTGAGCCACACCACTACGTAGTGACATCACACTACCGAGCCACACCACTACGTAGTGACATCACACTACTGCGTTCACACCACTACGTAGTAACATCACACTACTGAGCCACACCACTACGTAGTGACATCACACTACTGAGCCACACCACTATGTAGTGACATCACACTACTGAGCCACACCACTATGTAGTGACATCACACTACTGAGCCACACCACTATGTAGTAACATCACACTACTGCGTTCACACCACTATGTAGTAACATCACACTACTGTGTTCACACCACTACGTAGCAACATCACACTGCTGCGCCACACCACTACGTAGTGACATCACACTACTGCGTTCACACCACTACGTAGTGACATCACACTACTGAGCCACACCACTACGTAGTGACATCACACTACTGAGCCACACCACTATGTAATAACATCACACTACTGTGTTCACACCACTACGTAGTAACATCACACTACTGCGTTCACACTACTACATAGTAACATCACACTACTGAGCCACACCACTACGTAGTAACATCACACTACTGAGCCACACCACTACGTAGTAACATCACACTACTGTGTTCACACCACTATGTAGTAACATCACACTACTGCGTTCACACTACTACGTAGTAACATCACACTACTGAGCCACACCACTACGTAGTAACATCACACTACTGAGCCACACCACTACGTAGTAACATCACACTACTGCGTTCACACCACTACATAGTAACATCACACTACTGAGCCACACCACTACGTAGTAACATCACACTACTGCGCCACACCACTACGTAGTAACATCACACTACTGCGTTCACACTACTACGTAGTAACATCACACTACTGAGCGACACCACTATGTAGTAACATCACACTACTGAGACACACCACTACGTAGTAACATCACACTACTGAGCCACACCACTACGTAGTAACATCACACTACTGCGTTCACACTACTACGTAGTAACATCACACTACTGAGCCACACCACTATGTAGTGACATCACACTACTGAGCCACACCACTACGTAGTAACATCACACTACTGAGCCACACCACTACGTAGTAACATCACACTACTGCGTTCACACCACTACGTAGTAACATCACACTACTGAGCCACACCACTACGTAGTGACATCACACTACTGAGCCACACCACTACATAGTGACATCACACTACTGCGTTCACACCACTACGTAGTAACATCACACTACTGTGTTCACACCACTATGTAGTAACATCACACTACTGCGTTCACACCACTATGTAGTAACATCACACTACTGTGTTCACACCACTATGTAGTAACATCACACTACTGCGTTCACACTACTACGTAGTAACATCACACTACTGAGCCACACCACTACGTAGTAACATCACACTACTGTGTTCACACCACTACGTAGTAACATCACACTACTGAGCCACACCACTACGTAGTAACATCACACTACTGAGCCACACCACTACGTAGTAACATCACAGTACTGTGTTCACACCACTACGTAGTAACATCACACTACTGAGCCACACCACTACGTAGTAACATCACACTACTGAGCCACACCACTGCGTAGTAACATCACACTACTGCGTTCACACCACTACGTAGTAACATCACACTACTGAGCCACACCACTACGTAGTAACATCACACTACTGCGCCACACCACTACGTAGTAACATCACACTACTGCGTTCACACTACTACGTAGTAACATCACACTACTGAGCCACACCACTACGTAGTAACATCACACTACTGAGCCACACCACTACGTAGTAACATCACACTACTGCGTTCACACTACTACGTAGTAACATCACACTACTGAGCCACACCACTATGTAGTGACATCACACTACTGAGCCACACCACTACGTAGTAACATCACACTACTGAGCCACACCACTACGTAGTGACATCACACTACTGAGCCACACCACTACGTAGTGACATCACACTACTGCGTTCACACCACTACGTAGTAACATCACACTACTGAGCCACACCACTACGTAGTGACATCACACTACTGAGCCACACCACTATGTAGTGACATCACACTACTGAGCCACACCACTATGTAGTAACATCACACTACTGCGTTCACACCACTATGTAGTAACATCACACTACTGTGTTCACACCACTATGTAGTAACCTCACACTACTGCGTTCACACTACTACGTAGTAACATGACACTACTGAGCCACACCACTACGTAGTAACATCACACTACTGAGCCACACCACTGCGTAGTAACATCACACTACTGCGTTCACACCACTACGTAGTAACATCACACTACTGAGCCACACCACTACGTAGTAACATCACACTACTGCGCCACACCACTACGTAGTAACATCACACTACTGCGTTCACACTACTACGTAGTAACATCACACTACTGAGCCACACCACTATGTAGTAACATCACACTACTGAGCCACACCACTACGTAGTAACATCACACTACTGAGCCACACCACTACGTAGTAACATCACACTACTGCGTTCACACTACTACGTAGTAACATCACACTACTGAGCCACACCACTATGTAGTGACATCACACTACTGAGCCACACCACTACGTAGTAACATCACACTACTGAGCCACACCACTACGTAGTAACATCACACTACTGAGCCACACCACTACGTAGTGACATCACACTACTGAGCCACACCACTACGTAGTGACATCACACTACTGCGTTCACACCACTACGTATTAACATCACACTACTGAGCCACACCACTACGTAGTGACATCACACTACTGAGCCACACCACTATGTAGTGACATCACACTACTGAGCCACACCACTACGTAGTAACATCACACTACTGCGTTCACACCACTACGTAGTAACATCACACTACTGAGCCACACCACTACGTAGTGACATCACACTACTGCGTTCACACCACTACGTAGTAACATCACACTACTGAGCCACACCACTACGTAGTGACATCACACTACTGAGCCACACCACTACGTAGTGACATCACACTACTGAGCCACACCTCTACGTAGTGACATCACACTATTGAGCCACACCACTACGTAGTAACATCACACTACTGAGCCACACCACTACGTAGTGACATCACACTACTGAGCCACACCACTATGTAGTGACATCACACTACTGAGCCACACCACTACGTAGTAACATCACACTACTGAGCCACACCACTACGTAGTGACATCACACTACTGAGCCACACCACTACGTAGTGACATCACACTACTGAGCCACACCACTACGTAGTAACATCACACTACTGCGTTCACACCACTATGTAGTGACATCACACTACTGAGCCACACCACTACGTAGTGACATCACACTACTGCGTTCACACCACTACGTAGTGACATCACAGTACTGAGCCACACCACTACGTAGTAACATCACACTACTGCGCCACACCACTACGTAGTAACATCACACTACTGAGCCACACCACTACGTAGTGACATCACACTACTGAGCCACACCACTACGTAGTGACATCACACTACTGAGCCACACCACTACGTAGTAACATCACACTACTGCGTTCACACCACTATGTAGTGACATCACACTACTGAGCCACACCACTACGTAGTGACATCACACTACTGCGTTCACACCACTACGTAGTGACATCACAGTACTGAGCCACACCACTACGTAGTAACATCACACTACTGCGCCACACCACTACGTAGTAACATCACACTACTGAGCCACACCACTACGTAGTAACATCACACTACTGAGCCACACCACTACGTAGTGACATCACACTACTGCGTTCACACCACTACGTAGTAACATCACACTACTGCGTTCACACCACTACATAGTGACATCACACTACTGAGCCACACCACTACGTAGTGACATCACACTACTGAGCCACACCACTACGTAGTAACATCACACTACTGCGTTCACACCACTACGTAGTGACATCACACTACTGAGCCACACCACTACGTAGTAACATCACACTACTGCGTTCACACCACTACGCAGTGACATCACACTACTGAGCCACACCACTACGTAGTGACATCACACTACTGCGTTCACACCACTACGTAGCAACATCACACTACTGTGTTCACACCACTACGTAGTAACATCACACTACTGAGCCACACCACTACGTAGTGACATCACACTACTGTGTTCACACCACTATGTAGTAACGTCACACTACTGTGTTCACTCCACTACGTAGTGACATCACACTACTGAGCCTCACCACTACGTAGTGACATCACACTACAGCGTTCACACCACTACGTAATAACATCACACTACTGAGCCACACCACTATGTAGTGACATCACACTACTGCGTTCACACCACTACGTAGTGACATCACACTACTGAGCCACACCACTATGTAGTGACATCACACTACTGAGCCACACCACTACGTAGTAACATCACACTACTGAGTAACACCACTACGTAGTGACATCACA
This sequence comes from Hemitrygon akajei, assembly GCF_048418815.1. Taxonomy (NCBI): domain Eukaryota; kingdom Metazoa; phylum Chordata; class Chondrichthyes; order Myliobatiformes; family Dasyatidae; genus Hemitrygon; species Hemitrygon akajei. The sequence goes on along the minus strand of NC_133128.1, from coordinate 107,680,697 downwards.
CTACTGCGTTCACACCACTACGTAGTAACATCACACTACTGAGCCACACCACTACGTAGTGACATCGCACTACTGTGTTCACACCACTATGTAGTGACATCACACTACTGAGCCACACCACTACGTAGTGACATCACACTACTGCGTTCACACTACTACGTAGTAACATCACACTACTGAGCCACACCACTATGTAGTAACATCACACTACTGAGACACACCACTACGTAGTGACATCACACTACTGAGCCACACCACTACATAGTGACATCACACTACTGCGTTCACACCACTACGTAGTAACATCACACTACTGTGTTCACACCACTATGTAGTAACATCACACTACTGCGTTCACACCACTATGTAGTAACATCACACTACTGTGTTCACACCACTATGTAGTAACATCACACTACTGCGTTCACACTACTACGTAGTAACATCACACTACTGAGCCACACCACTACGTAGTAACATCACACTACTGAGCCACACCACTACGTAGTAACATCACAGTACTGTGTTCACACCACTACGTAGTAACATCACACTACTGAGCCACACCACTACGTAGTAACATCACACTACTGAGCCACACCACTACGTAGTAACATCACACTACTGCGTTCACACCACTACGTAGTAACATCACACTACTGTGTTCACACCACTACGTAGTGACATCACACTACTGCGCCACACCACTACGTAGTAACATCACACTACTGCGTTCACACTACTACGTAGTAACATCACACTACTGAGCCACACCAATATGTAGTAACATCACACTACTGAGCCACACCACTACGTAGTAACATCACACTACTGAGCCACACCACTACGTAGTAACATCACACTACTGCGTTCACACTACTACGTAGTAACATCACACTACTGAGCCACACCACTATGTAGTGACATCACACTACTGAGCCACACCACTACGTAGTAACATCACACTACTGAGCCACACCACTACGTAGTGACATCACACTACCGAGCCACACCACTACGTAGTGACATCACACTACTGCGTTCACACCACTACGTAGTAACATCACACTACTGAGCCACACCACTACGTAGTGACATCACACTACTGAGCCACACCACTATGTAGTGACATCACACTACTGAGCCACACCACTATGTAGTAACATCACACTACTGCGTTCACACCACTATGTAGTAACATCACACTACTGTGTTCACACCACTATGTAGTAACATCACACTACTGCGTTCACACTACTACGTAGTAACATCACACTACTGAGCCACACCACTACGTAGTAACATCACACTACTGAGCCACACCACTGCGTAGTAACATCACACTACTGCGTTCACACCACTACGTAGTAACATCACACTACTGAGCCACACCACTACGTAGTAACATCACACTACTGCGCCACACCACTACGTAGTAACATCACACTACTGCGTTCACACTACTACGTAGTAACATCACACTACTGAGCCACACCACTATGTAGTAACATCACACTACTGAGCCACACCACTACGTAGTAACATCACACTACTGAGCCACACCACTACGTAGTAACATCACACTACTGCGTTCACACTACTACGTAGTAACATCACACTACTGAGCCACACCACTATGTAGTGACATCACACTACTGAGCCACACCACTACGTAGTAACATCACACTACTGAGCCACACCACTACGTAGTAACATCACACTACTGAGCCACACCACTACGTAGTGACATCACACTACTGAGCCACACCACTACGTAGTGACATCACACTACTGCGTTCACACCACTACGTAGTAACATCACACTACTGAGCCACACCACTACGTAGTGACATCACACTACTGAGCCACACCACTATGTAGTGACATCACACTACTGAGCCACACCACTACGTAGTAACATCACACTACTGCGTTCACACCACTACGTAGTAACATCACACTACTGAGCCACACCACTACGTAGTGACATCACACTACTGCGTTCACACCACTACGTAGTAACATCACACTACTGAGCCACACCACTACGTAGTGACATCACACTACTGAGCCACACCACTACGTAGTAACATCACACTACTGTGTTCACACGACTACGTAGTGACATCACACTACTGCGCCACACCACTACGTAGTAACATCACACTACTGCGTTCACACTACTACGTAGTAACATCACACTACTGAGCCACACCAATATGTAGTAACATCACACTACTGAGCCACACCACTACGTAGTAACATCACACTACTGAGCCACACCACTACGTAGTAACATCACACTACTGCGTTCACACTACTACGTAGTAACATCACACTACTGAGCAACACCACTATGTAGTGACATCACACTACTGAGCCACACCACTACGTAGTAACATCACACTACTGAGCCACACCACTACGTAGTGACATCACACTACCGAGCCACACCACTACGTAGTGACATCACACTACTGCGTTCACACCACTACGTAGTAACATCACACTACTGAGCCACACCACTACGTAGTGACATCACACTACTGAGCCACACCACTATGTAGTGACATCACACTACTGAGCCACACCACTATGTAGTAACATCACACTACAGCGTTCACACCACTATGTAGTAACATCACACTACTGTGTTCACACCACTATGTAGTAACATCACACTACTGCGTTCACACTACTACGTAGTAACATCACACTACTGAGCCACACCACTACGTAGTAACATCACACTACTGAGCCACACCACTGCGTAGTAACATCACACTACTGCGTTCACACCACTACGTAGTAACATCACACTACTGAGCCACACCACTACGTAGTAACATCACACTACTGCGCCACACCACTACGTAGTAACATCACACTACTGCGTTCACACTACTACGTAGTAACATCACACTACTGAGCCACACCACTATGTAGTAACATCACACTACTGAGCCACACCACTACGTAGTAACATCACACTACTGAGCCACACCACTACGTAGTAACATCACACTACTGCGTTCACACTACTACGTAGTAACATCACACTACTGAGCCACACCACTATGTAGTGACATCACACTACTGAGCCACACCACTACGTAGTAACATCACACTACTGAGCCACACCACTACGTAGTAACATCACACTACTGAGCCACACCACTACGTAGTGACATCACACTACTGAGCCACACCACTACGTAGTGACATCACACTACTGCGTTCACACCACTACGTAGTAACATCACACTACTGAGCCACACCACTACGTAGTGACATCACACTACTGAGCCACACCACTATGTAGTGACATCACACTACTGAGCCACACCACTACGTAGTAACATCACACTACTGCGTTCACACCACTACGTAGTAACATCACACTACTGAGCCACACCACTACGTAGTGACATCACACTACTGCGTTCACACCACTACGTAGTAACATCACACTACTGAGCCACACCACTACGTAGTGACATCACACTACTGAGCCACACCACTACGTAGTGACATCACACTACTGAGCCACACCACTACGTAGTGACATCACACTATTGAGCCACACCACTACGTAGTAACATCACACTACTGAGCCACACCACTACGTAGTGACATCACACTACTGAGCCACACCACTATGTAGTGACATCACACTACTGAGCCACACCACTACGTAGTAACATCACACTACTGAGCCACACCACTACGTAGTGACATCACACTACTGAGCCACACCACTACGTAGTGACATCACACTACTGAGCCACACCACTACGTAGTAACATCACACTACTGCGTTCACACCACTATGTAGTGACATCACACTACTGAGCCACACCACTACGTAGTGACATCACACTACTGCGTTCACACCACTACGTAGTGACATCACAGTACTGAGCCACACCACTACGTAGTAACATCACACTACTGCGCCACACCACTACGTAGTAACATCACACTACTGAGCCACACCACTACGTAGTGACATCACACTACTGAGCCACACCACTACGTAGTGACATCACACTACTGAGTCACACCACTACGTAGTAACATCACACTACTGCGTTCACACCACTATGTAGTGACATCACACTACTGAGCCACACCACTACGTAGTGACATCACACTACTGCGTTCACACCACTACGTAGTGACATCACAGTACTGAGCCACACCACTACGTAGTAACATCACACTACTGCGCCACACCACTACGTAGTAACATCACACTACTGAGCCACACCACTACGTAGTAACATCACACTACTGAGCCACACCACTACGTAGTGACATCACACTACTGCGTTCACACCACTACGTAGATACATCACACTACTGCGTTCACACCACTACATAGTGACATCACACTACTGAGCCACACCACTACGTAGTGACATCACACTACTGAGCCACACCACTACGTAGTAACATCACACTACTGCGTTCACACCACTACGTAGTGACATCACACTACTGAGCCACACCACTACGTAGTAACATCACACTACTGCGTTCACACCACTACGTAGTGACATCACACTACTGAGCCACACCACTACGTAGTGACATCACACTACTGCGTTCACACCACTACGTAGCAACATCACACTACTGTGTTCACACCACTACGTAGTAACATCACACTACTGAGCCACACCACTACGTAGTGACATCACACTACTGTGTTCACACCACTATGTAGTAACGTCACACTACTGTGTTCACACCACTACGTAGTGACATCACACTACTGAGCCTCACCACTACGTAGTGACATCACACTACTGCGTTCACACCACTACGTAGTAACATCACACTACTGAGCCACACCACTATGTAGTGACATCACACTACTGCGTTCACACCACTACGTAGTGACATCACACTACTGAGCCACACCACTATGTAGTGACATCACACTACTGAGCCACACCACTACGTAGTAACATCACACTACTGAGTAACACCACTACGTAGTGACATCACACTACTGCGTTCACACCACTACGTAGTAACATCACACTACTGTGTTCACACCACTACGTAGTGACATCACACTACTGAGCCACACCACTACGTAGTGACATCACACTACTGTGTTCACACCACTACGTAGTAACATCACACTACTGAGCCACACCACTACGTAGTGACATCACACTACTGAGCCACACCACTACGTAGTAACATCACACTACTGAGCCACACCACTACGTAGTAACATCACACTACTGTGTTCACACCACTACGTAGTAACATCACACTACTGAGCCACACCACTACGTAGTGACATCACACTACTGAGCCACACCACTACGTAGTAACATCACACTACTGCGTTAACACCACTACGTAGTAACATCACACTACTGAGCCACACCACTACGTAGTAACATCACACTACTGAGCCACACCACTACGTAGTAACATCACACTACTGCGCCACACCACTACATAGTAACATCACACTACTGAGCCACACCACTATGTAGTGACATCACACTACTGCGTTCACACCACTACGTAGTAACATCACACTACTGAGCCACACCACTACGTAGTGACATCACACTACTGAGCCACACCACTACGTAGTGACATCACACTACTGAGCCACACCACTACGTAGTAATATCACACTACTGTGTTCACACCACTACGTAGTAACATCACACTACTGAGCCACACCACTACGTAGTAACATCACACTACTGCGTTCACACTACTACGTAGTAACATCACACTACTGTGTTCACACCACTACGTAGTAACATCACACTACTGAGCTACACCACTACGTAGTAACATCACACTACTGAGCCACACCACTATGTAGTGACATCACACTACTGCGTTCACACCACTACATAGTGACATCACACTACTGCGTTCACACCACTACGTAGTGACATCACACTACTGAGCCACACCACTACGTAGTAACATCACACTACTGCGTTCACACCACTACATAGTGACATCACACTACTGCGTTCACACCACTACGTAGTGACATCACACTACTGCGTTCACACCACTACGTAGTGACATCACACTACTGCGTTCACACCACTACATAGTGACATCACACTACTGCGTTCACACCACTACGTAGTGACATCACACTACTGAGCCACACCACTACGTAGTAACATCACACTACTGCGTTCACACCACTACATAGTGACATCACACTACTGCATTCACACCACTACGTAGTGACATCACACTATTACATTCACACCACTACGTAGTAACATCACACTACTGCGTTCACACCACTACGTAGTAACATCACACTACTGAGCCACACCACTACGTAGTAACATCACACTACTGAGCCACACCACTACGTAGTGACATCACACAGCTGCGTTCACACCACTACGTAGTAACATCACACTACTGCGTCCACACCACTACGTAGTAACATCACACTACTGAGCCACACCACTACGTAGTGACATCACACTACTGCGTTCACACCACTACGTAGTGACATCACACTACTGCGTTCACACTACTACGTAGTAACATCACACTACTGAGCCACACCACTACGTAGTGACATCACACTACTTAGCCACACCACTACGTAGTGACATCACACTACTGCGTTCACACCACTACGTAGTGACATCACACTACTGAGCCACACCACTACGTAGTGACATCACACTACTGCGTTCACACCACTACGTAGTAACATCACACTACTGCGTCCACACCACTACGTAGTAACATCACACTACTGAGCCACACCACTACGTAGTAACATCACACTACTGCGTTCACACCACTACGTAGTAACATCACACTACTGAGCCACACCACTACGTAGTGACATCACACTACTGCGTTCACACCAATACATAGTAACATCACACTACTGAGCCACACCACTACGTAGTGACATCACACTACTGCGTTCACACTACTATGTAGTAACATCACACTACTGAGCCACACCACTACGTAGTAACATCACACTACTGAGCCACACCACTACGTAGTAACATCACACTACTGCGTTCACACCACTACGTAGTAACATCACGCTACTGCGTTCACACCACTACGTAGTAACATCACACTACTGAGCCACACCACCATGTAGTGACATCACTCTACTGCGTTCACACCACTACGTAGTAACATCACACTACTGAGCCACACCACTACGTAGTGACATCACACTACTGCGTTCACACCAATACATAGTAACATCACACTACTGAGCCACACCACTACGTAGTAACATCACACTACTGAGCCACACCACTACGTAGTGACATCACACTACTGCGTTCACACCACTACGTAGTAACATCACACTACTGCGTTCACACCACTACGTAGTGACATCACACTACTGAGCCACACCACTACGTAGTGACATCACACTACTGAGCCACACCACTACGTAGTGACATCACACTACTGCGTTCACACCACTACGTAGTAACATCACACTACTGAGCCACACCACTACGTAGTGACATCACACTACTGCGTTCACACCACTACGTAGTAACATCACACTACTGCGTTCACACCACTACGTAGTGACATCACACTACTGAGCCACACCACTACGTAGTGACATCACACTACTGCGTTCACACCACTACGTAGTAACATCACACTACTGAGCCACACCACTACGTAGTGACATCACACTACTGCGTTCACACCACTACGTAGTGACATCACACTACTGAGCCACACCACTACGTAGTGACATCACACTACTGCGTTCACACCACTACGTAGCAACATCACACTACTGTGTTCACACCACTACGTAGTAACATCACACTACTGAGCCACACCACTACGTAGTGACATCACACTACTGTGTTCACACCACTATGTAGTAACGTCACACTACTGTGTTCACACCACTACGTAGTGACATCACACTACTGAGCCACACCACTACGTAGTGACATCACACTACTGCGTTCACACCACTACGTAGTAACATCACACTACTGAGCCACACCACTACGTAGTGACATCACACTACTGAGCCTCACCACTACGTAGTGACATCACACTACTGCGTTCACACCACTACGTAGTAACATCACACTACAGAGCCACACCACTATGTAGTGACATCACACTACTGCGTTCACACCACTACGTAGTGACATCACACTACTGAGCCACACCACTATGTAGTGACATCACACTACTGCGTTCACACCACTACGTAGTAACATCACACTACTGAGCCACACCACTACGTAGTAACATCACACTACTGAGCAACACCACTACGTAGTGACATCACACTACTGCGTTCACACCACTACGTAGTAACATCACACTACTGAGCCACACCACTACGTAGTGACATCACACTACTGAGCCACACCACTACGTAGTGACATCACACTACTGAGCCACACCACAACGTAGTAACATCACACTACTGCGCCACACCACTACATAGTAACATCACACTACTGAGCCACACCACTATGTAGTGACATCACACTACTGAGCCACACCACTACGTAGTAACATCACACTACTGAGCCACACCACTACGTAGTAACATCACACTACTGCGTTCACACCACTACATAGTAACATCACACTACTGAGCCACACCACTACGTAGTAACATCACACTACTGAGCCACACCACTACGTAGTAACATCACACTACTGAGCCACACCACTACGTAGTAACATCACACTACTGCGTTCACACCACTACGTAGTAACATCACACTACTGAGCCACACCACTACGTAGTAACATCACACTACTGAGCCACACCACTACGTAGTAACATCACACTACTGAGCCACACCACTATGTAGTAACATCACACTACTGCGTTCACACCACTACATAGTAACATCACACTACTGAGCCACACCACTACGTAGTAACATCACACTACTGAGCCACACCACTACGTAGTAACATCACACTACTGCGTTCACACCACTACATAGTAACATCACACTACTGAGCCACACCACTACGTAGTAACATCACACTACTGAGCCACACCACTACGTAGTAACATCACACTACTGAGCCACACCACTAAGTAGTAACATCACACTACTGAGCCACACCACTACGTAGTAACATCACACTACTGAGCCACACCACTACGTAGTAACATCACACTACTGAGCCACACCACTACGTAGTGACATCACACTACTGCGTTCACACCACTACGTAGTAACATCACACTACTGAGCCACACCACTATGTAGTGACATCACACTACTGAGCCACACCACTACGTAGTAACATCACACTACTGTGTTCACACCACTACGTAGTAACATCACACTACTGAGCCACACCACTACGTAGTAACATCACACTACTGAGCCACACCACTACGTAGTGACATCACACTACTGCGTTCACACCACTACGTAGTAACATCACACTACTGTGTTCACACCACTACGTAGTAACATCACACTACTGAGCCACACCACTACGTAGTAACATCACACTACTGCGCCACACCACTACGTAGAAACATCACACTACTGTGTTCACACCACTACGTAGTAACATCACACTACTGAGCCACACCACTAAGTAGTAACATCACACTACTGCGCCACACCACTACGTAGTAACATCACACTACTGTGTTCACACCACTACGTAGTAACATCACACTACTGAGCCACACCACTACGTAGTGACATCACACTACTGCGTTCACACTACTACGTAGTAACATCACACTACTGAGCCACACCACTACGTAGTAACATCACACTACTGTGTTCACACCACTACGTAGTAACATCACACTACTGAGCCACACCACTACGTAGTGACATCACACTACTGCGTTCACACCAATACGTAGTGACATCACACTACTGAGCCACACCACTACGTAGTGACATCACACTACTGCGTTCACACCACTACGTAGCAACATCACACTACTGTGTTCACACCACTACGTAGTAACATCACACTACTGAGCCACACCACTACGTAGTAACATCACACTACTGCGTTCACACCACTACGTAGTAACATCACACTACTGCGTTCACACCACTACGTAGTGACATCACACTACTGAGCCACACCACTACGTAGTGACATCACACTACTGCGTTCACACCACTACGTAGTGACATCACAGGACTGAGCCACACCACTACGTAGTAACATCACACTACTGAGCCACACCACTACGTAGTGACATCACAGGACTGAGCCACACCACTACGTAGTAACATCACACTACTGAGCCACACCACTACGTAGTAACATCACACTACTGCGTTCACACCACTACGTAGTAACATCACACTACTGCGCCACACCACTACGTTGTAACATCACACTACTGAGCCACACCACTACGTAGTAACATCACACTGCTGAGCCACACCACTACGTAGTAACATCACACTACTGAGCCACACCACTATGTAGTGACATCACACTACTGAGCCACACCACTACGTAGTAACATCACACTACTGAGCCACACCACTACGTAGTAACATCACACTACTGCGTTCACACCACTACATAGTAACATCACACTACTGAGCCACACCACTACGTAGTAACATCACACTACTGAGCCACACCACTACGTAGTAACATCACACTACTGAGCCACACCACTACGTAGTAACATCACACTACTGCGTTCACACCACTACGTAGTAACATCACACTACTGAGCCACAGCACTACGTAGTAACATCACACTACTGCGCCACACCACTACATATTAACATCACACTACTGAGCCACACCACTATGTAGTGACATCACACTACTGCGTTCACACCACTACGTAGTAACATCACACTACTGAGCCACACCACTACGTAGTAACATCACACTACTGCGTTCACACCACTACGTAGTAACATCACACTACTGAGCCACACCACTACGTAGTGACATCACACTACTGCGTTCACACCACTACGTAGTAACATCACACTACTGAGCCACACCACTATGTAGTGACATCACACTACTGAGCCACACCACTACGTAGTAACATCACACTACTGTGTTCACACCACTACGTAGTAACATCACACTACTGAGCCACACCACTACGTAGTAACATCACACTACTGAGCCACACCACTACGTAGTAACATCACACTACTGCGCCACACCACTACGTAGTAACATCACACTACTGTGTTCACACCACTACGTAGTAACATCACACTACTGAGCCACACCACTACGTAGTAACATCACACTACTGCGCCACACCACTACGTAATAACATCACACTACTGTGTTCACACCACTACGTAGTAACATCACACTACTGAGCCACACCACTACGTAGTGACATCACACTACTGCGTTCACACAACTACGTAGTAACATCACACTACTGAGCCACACCACTACGTAGTAACATCACACTACTGGGTTCACACCACTACGTAGTAACATCACACTACTGAGCCACACCACTACGTAGTGACATCACACTACTGCGTTCACACCACTACGTAGTGACATCACACTACTGAGCCACACCACTACGTAGTGACATCACACTACTGCGTTCACACCACTACGTAGTGACATCACAGGACTGAGCCACACCACTACGTAGTAACATCACACTACTGAGCCACACCACTACGTAGTGACATCACAGGACTGAGCCACACCACTACGTAGTAACATCACACTACTGCGCCACACCACTACGTTGTAACATCACACTACTGAGCCACACCACTACGTAGTAACATCACACTGCTGAGCCACACCACTACGTAGTAACATCACACTACTGAGCCACACCACTATGTAGTGACATCACACTACTGCGTTCACACCACTACGTAGTAACATCACACTACTGAGCCACACCACTACGTAGTCACATCACACTACTGTGTTCACACCACTACGTAGTAACATCACACTACTGCCTTCACACCACTACGTAGTGACATCACACTACTGAGCCACACCACTACGTAGTGACATCACACTACTGCGTTCACACCACTACGTAGTAACATCACACTACTGAGCCACACCACTACGTAGTGACATCACACTACTGCGTTCACACCACTACGTAGTGACATCACACTACTGCGTTCACACCACTACGTAGTAACATCACACTACTGAGCCACACCACTACGTAGTGACATCACACTACTGAGCCACACCACTACGTAGTAACATCACACTACTGCGTTAACACCACTACGTAGTAACATCACACTACTGAGCCACACCACTACGTAGTAACATCACACTACTGCGTTCACACCACTACGTAGTGACATCACACTACTGAGCCACACTACTATGTAGTGACATCACACTACTGCGTTCACACCACTACGTAGTGACATCACACTACTGAGCCACACCACTACGTAGCGACATCACACTACTGCGTTCACACTACTACGTAGTAACATCACACTACTGAGCCACACCACTACGTAGTAACATCACACTACTGAGCCACACCACTATGTAGTGACATCACACTACTGCGTCCACACCACTATGTAGTAACATCACACTACTGAGCCACACCACTATGTAGTGACATCACACTACTGCGTTCACACCACTACGTAGTGATATCACACTACTGAGCCACAGCACTACGTAGTGACATCACACTACTGAGCCACACCACTACGTAGTAACATCACACTACTGAGCCACACCACTATGTAGTGACATCACACTACTGAGCCACACCACTACGTAGTGACATCACACTACTGCGTTCACACCACTACGTAGCAACATCACACTACTGAGCCACACCACTATGTAGTAACATCACACTACTGCGTTCACACCACTACGTAGTAACATCACACTACTGAGCCACACCACTACGTAGTAACATCACACTACTGAGCCACACCACTACGTTGTAACATCACACTACTGTGTTCACACCACTACGTAGTAACATCACACTACTGAGCCACACCACTACGTAGTAACATCACACTACTGTGTTCACACCACTACGTAGTAACATCACACTACTGAGCCACACCACTACGTAGTGACATCACACTACTGAGCCACACCACTACGTAGTGACATCACACTACTGAGCCACACCACTACGTAGTAACATCACACTACTGCGTTCACACCACTACGTAGTAACATCACACTACTGCGTTCACACCACTACGTAGTAACATCACACTACTGAGCCACACCACTACGTAGTAACATCACACTACTGCGTTCACACCACTACGTAGTAACATCACACTACTGCGTTCACACCACTACGTAGTGACATCACACTACTGAGCCACACCACTACATAGTGACATCACACTACTGCGTTCACACCACTACGTAGTAACATCACACTACTGAGCCACACCACTACGTAGTGACATCACACTGCTGCGTTCACACTACTTCATAGTAACATCACACTACTGCTTTCACACTACTACGTAGTAACATCACACTACTGAGCCACACCACTATGTAGTAAAATCACACTACTACGTTCACACCAATACATAGTAACATCACACTACTGAGCCACACCACTACGTAGTAACATCACACTACTGCGTTCACACCACTGTGTAGTAACATCACACTACTGAGCCACACCACTACGTAGTGACATCACACTACTGCGTTCACACTACTACGTAGTATCATCACACTACTGAGCCACACCACTACGTAGTAACATCACACTACTGTGTTCACACCACTACGTAGTAACATCACACTACTGAGCCACACCACTACGTAGTAACATCACACTACTGAGCCACACCACTATGTAGTAACATCACACTACTGTGTTCACACCACTACGTAGTAACATCACACTACTGAGCCACACCACTACGTAGTAACATCACACTACTGAGCCACACCACTACGTAGTAACATCACAGTACTGTGTTCACACCACTACGTAGTAACATCACACTACTGAGCCACACCATTACGTAGTAACATCACACTACTGCGTTCACACTACTACGTAGTAACATCACACTACTGAGCCACACCACTACGTAGTAACATCACACTACTGCGTTCACACCACTACGTAGTAACATCACACTACTGCGTTCACACCACTACGTAGTGACATCACACTGCTGCGTTCACACTACTTCATAGTAACATCACACTACTGCTTTCACACTACTGCGTAGTATCATCACACTACTGAGCCACACCACTATGTAGTAAAATCACACTACTACGTTCACACCAATACATAGTAACATCACACTACTGCTTTCACACTACTACGTAGTAACATCACACTACTGAGCCACACCACTATGTAGTAAAATCACACTACTACGTTCACACCAATACATAGTAACATCACACTACTGAGCCACACCACTACGTAGTAACATCACACTACTGCGTTCACACCACTGTGTAGTAACATCACACTACTGAGCCACACCACTACGTAGTGACATCACACTACTGCGTTCACACTACTACGTAGTAACATCACACTACTGAGCCACACCACTACGTAGTAACATCACACTACTGTGTTCACACCACTACGTAGTAACATCACACTACTGAGCCACACCACTACGTAGTAACATCACACTACTGAGCCACACCACTACGTAGTAACATCACACTACTGAGCCACACCACTATGTAGTAACATCACACTACTGCGTTCACACCACTACGTAGTAACATCACACTACTGAGCCACACCACTATGTAGTAACATCACACTACTGCGTTCACACCTCTATGTAGTAACATCTCACTACTGTGTTCACACCACTACGTAGTAACATCACACTACTGAGCCACACCACTACGTAGTAACATCACACTACTGAGCCACACCACTACGTAGTAACATCACAGTACTGTGTTCACACCACTACGTAGTAACATCACACTACTGAGCCACACCACTACGTAGTAACATCACACTACTGAGCCACACCACTACGTAGTAACATCACACTACTGCGTTCACACTACTACGTAGTACTACACTATTACATAGTAATATCTGGTGTTGTCGGCAGAGACTTCTCCCAATGTAAATTGGGCCTCGGCTTGTACAAACCAAGTGGCTGCGTTTGGCTGACATGTTCAATAACTCTGGAATTTTCCTTGAGCATCAAGGGCACCAATGTAGGTTTTCATAAATAAAATGACAGAGGTGTTTTTAACCATATAAGCATATAACAATTACAGCACGGAAACAGGCCATCTCGGCCCTTCTAGTCCGTGCCGAATGCTTACTCGTACCTAGTCCCAGTGGACCGCACTCAGCCCATAACCCTCCATTCTTTTCCTGTCCATATACCTATCCAACTTTACTTTAAATGACAATACCGAACCTGCCTCTACCACTTCTACTGGAAGCTCGTTCCACACAGCTACCACTCTCTGAGTAAAGAAATTCCCCCTCATGTTACCCTTAAACTTTTGCCCCCTAAGTCTCAACTGATGTCCTCTTGTTTGAATCTCCCCTACTCTCAATGGAAAAAGCCTATCCACATCAACTCTATCTATCCCCCTCATAATTTTAAATACCTCTATCAGGTCCCCCCTCAACCTCCTATGCTACGAAGATTAAAGACCTAACTTGCTCAACCTTTCCCTGTAACTTAGGTGCTGAAACCCAGGTAACATTCTAGTAAATCTTCTCTGTACTCTCTCTCTATTTTGTTGACATCTTTCCTATAATTCGGTGACCAGAACTGTACACAATACTCCAAATTTGGCCTTACCAATGCCTTGTAAAATTTTAGCATTACATCCCAACTCCTATACTCAATGCTCTGATTTATAAAGGCCAACATACCAAAAGCATTCTTCACCACCCTATCCACATGAGATTCCACCTTCAGGGAACTATGCACCATTATTCCTAGATCACTCTGTTCTACTGCATTCTTCAATGCCCTACCATTTACCATGTATGTCCTATTTGGATTATTCCTACCAAAATGTAGCACCTCACACTTATCAGCATTAAACTCCATCTGCCATCGCTCAGCCCACTCTTCTAACTGGCCTAAATCTCTCTACAAACTTTGAAACCCTACTTCATTATGCACAAAGCCACCTACCTTAGTATCATCTGCATACTTACTAATCCAATTTACCACCCCATCATCCAGATCATTAATGTATATGACAAACAACATTGGACCCAGTACAGATCCCTGAGGCACACCACTAGTCATCGGCCTCCAACCTGACAAACAGTTATCCACCACTACTCTCTGGCATCTCCCATCCAGACACTGTTGAATCCATTTTACTACTTCAATATTAATACCTAATGATTGAACCTTCCTAACTAACCTTCCGTGTGGAACCTTGTCAAAGGCCTTACTGAAGTCCATATAGACAACATCCACTGCTTTACCCTTGTCAACTTTCCTAGTAACTTCTTCAAAAAATTCAATAAGGTTTGTCAAACCGTAACAACTGCTTTAGTCAAACTGTAACAACTGCTTTAGTTTAGTTTAAAGGAAACCGTAACAACTGCTTTATTGTCGACCAAACACTGAACAAA
This sequence comes from Hemitrygon akajei, assembly GCF_048418815.1. Classification (NCBI taxonomy): domain Eukaryota; kingdom Metazoa; phylum Chordata; class Chondrichthyes; order Myliobatiformes; family Dasyatidae; genus Hemitrygon; species Hemitrygon akajei. The sequence goes on along the minus strand of NC_133128.1, from coordinate 107,664,094 downwards.
GCGCGGTAAAAACAACTTCACGCCATTTCATCACCATGTCAGACCAACCTCTGAGAGCAAACCCCAATTGAATGTCAGTGTTTGTGAATTATGCCCATGTTATCACACATTACTCTACACCAACACCAGAAACACTCAGCTGCGAGACAAATAGACAAGTCAGACAGTGAAACATACTTCCTTTTTGTTATCATCATTCAACTAGATTCAAAAGTGCACAGTATTGTATCTTTTCTAATCATCAACTGTTAACACTAAGCTTAATCTAGAACAAATATACTTAACAACTGGTAAAGTAAGTTCAATTACATAATGTTATGGGTCTATAACTGAATAACTGGAAACACACTGTCTGCTTGATTCTCCATTTAGGTCCTCCCTTCTTTCACCCTCTGCTTTCACTGCCCAGCTCCTCGAGTCCAGTTTCTCTTTGAAGTTGAAAGCAACATGAACGAGCGACATCTATGGATGTAAGCTGTGCCAGTTGGTGTGTGCCAGGATCGGATGTCTGTACAAGCAGGAGGCATGAAGAGACTGGTTAGTTATCATGTCCAAAGTTCGAGCTAACCGTCAGAGTAGTACAGGAGTCTGTTATGTTTTGCTGCTGTTGTTTGGTTCCTTATTGTATTCTGTTTTGTTCTGCCAAGCATTGTGAGCATACTATGTTAGCACTAGAATGTGGCAACACTTGCAGCCAAACACGGTTCCCTACCCCCAGCACACCCCTAGGTTGTGTTAATTGTTAATGCAAGTGACACACATCACTCAAAATGCTGGTGGAACGCAGCAGGCCAGGCAGCATCTATAGGAAGAAGTACAGTTGGCTAACAAAGGGTCTGGGCCTGAAAAGTAGACTGTACTTCTTCCTATAGATGCTGCCTGGCCTGCTGCGTGCCACCAGCATTTTGTGTGTGTTACTCGAATTTCCAGCATCTGCAGATTTCCTCGTGTGTGACACATTTCACTGTATGTTTCAATGTACATCTGATAAATAAATCTGAATCTGAATACTCAGCTCTGAGTTTTACTCTTGGATAGACTCTGGTCCCTCAATCCTGCAACCCCTGTCTCTGGTCTCTGGTCCCACAGTCCTGCCTCACCTGTCTCTGGTCTCTGGTCCCACAGTCCTGGCTCACCTGTCTCTGGTCTCTGGTCCCACAGTCCTGCCTCACCTGTCTCTGGTCTCTGGTCCCTCAATCCTGCCACCCCTGTCTCTTGTCTCTGGTCCCACAGTCCTGCCTCACCTGTCTCTGGTCTCTGGTCCCACAGTCCTGGCTCACCTGTCTCTGGTCTCTGGTCCCACAGTCCTGCCTCACCTGTCTCTGGTCTCTGGTCCCTCAGTCCTGGCTCACCTGTCTCTGGTCTCTGGTCTCACAGTCCTGCCTCACCTGTCTCTGGTCTCTGGTCTCACAGTCCTGCCTCACCTGTCTCTAGTCTCTGGTCCCACAGTCCTGCCTCACCTGTCTCTGGTCTCTGGTCCCTCAGTCCTGCCTCACCTGTCTCTGGTCTCTGGTCTCACAGTCCTGCTTCACCTGTCTCTGGTCTCTGGTCCCACAGCCCTGCCTCACCTGTCTCTGGTCTCTGGTCCCACAGTCCTGCCTCACCTGTCTCTGGTCTCTGGTCCCACAGTCCTGCCTCACCTGTCTCTGGTCTCTGGTCCCACATTCCTGGCTCACCTGTCTCTGGTCTCTGGTCCCACAGTCCTGCCTCACCTGTCTCTGGTCTCTGGTCCCTCAGTCCTGGCTCACCTGTCTCTGGTCTCTGGTCTCACAGTCCTGCCTCACCTGTCTCTGGTCTCTGGTCTCACAGTCCTGCCTCACCTGTCTCTAGTCTCTGGTCCCACAGTCCTGCCTCACCTGTCTCTGGTCTCTGGTCCCTCAGTCCTGCCTCACCTGTCTCTGGTCTCTGGTCTCACAGTCCTGCTTCACCTGTCTCTGGTCTCTGGTCCCACAGCCCTGCCTCACCTGTCTCTGGTCTCTGGTCCCACAGTCCTGCCTCACCTGTCTCTGGTCTCTGGTCCCACAGTCCTGCCTCACCTGTCTCTGGTCTCTGGTCCCACATTCCTGCCTCACCTGTCTCTGGTCTCTGGTCCCACAGTCCTGCCTCACCTATCTCTGGTCTCTGGTCCCACAGTCCTGCTTCACCTGTCTCTGGTCTCTGGTCTATGGTCCCACAGTCCTGCCTCACCTGTCTCTGGTCTCACAGTCCTGCCTCACCTGTCACTGGTCTCTGGTACCATAGTCCTGCCTCACCTGTCTCTGGTCTGTCTCACAGTCCTGCCTCACCTGTCTCTGGTCTCTGGACCCACAGTCCTGCCTCACCTGTCTCTGGTCTCTGGTCTCACAGTCCTGCCTCACCTACCTCTGGTCTCTGGTCTCACAGTCCTGCCTCATCTGTCTCTGGTCTCTGATCTCTGGCCCCACAGTCCTGCCTCACCTGTCTCTGGTCTCTGGCCCGACAGTCCTGCCTCACCTGTCACTGGTCTCTGGTCCCACTGCCCTGCCTCACCTGTCTCTGGTCTCTGGTCTCACAGTCCTGCCTCACCTGTCTCTGGTCTCTGGCCCCACAGTCCTGCCTCACCTGTCTCTGGTCTCTGGTCCCACTGTCCTGCCTCACCTGTCTCTGGTCTCTGGTACCACAGTCCTGCCTCACCTGTCTCTGGTCTCTGGTCTCTGGTCCCACAGTCCGGCCTCACCTGTCTCTGGTCTCTGGTCTCTGGTCCCACAGTCCTGCCTCACCTGTCTCTGGTCCCACAATCCTGCCTCACCTGTCTCTGGTCTCTGGTCCCACAGACCTGCCTCACCTGTCTCTGGTCTCTGGTCTCACAGTCCTGCCTCACCTGTCTCTGGTCCGTCTCACAGTCCTGCCTCACTTGTCTCTGGTCACTACCACAGTCCTGCCTCACCTGTCTCTGGTCTCTCCCACAGTCCTGTCTCACCTGTCTCTGGTCCCACAGTCCTGCCTCACCTGTCTCTGGTCTCTGGTCCCACAGTCCGGCCTCACCTGTCTCTGGTCTCTGGTGTCTGGTCCCACAGTCCTGCCTCACCTGTCTCTGGTCACTTGTCTCTGGTCTCACAGTCCTGCCTCATCTGTCTCTGGTCTCTGGGCCCAACGTCCTGCCTCACCTGTCTCTGGTCTCTGGTCCCACAGTCCTGCCTCACCTGTCTCTGGTCTCTGGTCCCACAGTCCTGCTTCACCTGTCTCTGGTCTCTTGGCTCTCCCACAGTCCTGCCTCACCTGTCTCTGGTCTCTGGTCTCACAGTACTGCCTAACCTGTCTCTGGTCCGTCTCACAGTACTGCCTCACCTGTCTCTGGTCCGTCTCACAGTACTGCCTCACCTGTCTCTGGTCCGTCTCACAGTCCTGCCTCACCTGTCTCTTGTCTCTGGTCCCACAGTCCTGCCTCACCTGGCTCTGGTCTCTGGTCCCACAGTCCTGCCTCACCTGTCTCTGGTCTCTCCCACAGTCCTGCCTCACCTGTCTCTGGTCTCTCCCACAGTCCTGCCTCACCTGTGTCTGGTCTCTGCTCTCACAGTCCTGCCTCACCTGTCTCTTGTCTGTCTCACAGTCCTGCCTCAAATGTCTCTGGTCTGTCCCACAGTCCTGCCTCACCTGTCCCTTATCTCTGGTCCCACAGTCCTGCCTCACCTGTCTCTGGTGTCTGGTCCCACAGTCCTGCCTCACCTGTCTCTGGTCTCTGGTCCCAAAGTCCTGCCTCACCTGTCTCTGGTGTCTGGTCGCTCCCACAGTCCTGCCTCACCTGTCTCTGGTCTCTGGTCTCTCTCACAGTCCTGCCTCACCTGTCTCTGGTGTCTGGTCCCACAGTCCTGCCTCACCTGTCTCTGGTGTCTGGTCCCACAGTCCTGCCTCACCTGTCTCTGGTCTCTGGTCCCACAGTCCTGCCTCAACTGTCTCTGGTCTCTGCTCTCACAGTCCCGCCTCATCTCTCTCAGGTCTCTGGTCTCACAGTCCTGCCTCACCTGTATCTGGTCTCTCCCACAGTCCTGCCTCACCTGTCTCGGGTCTCTCCCACATTCCTGCCTCACCTGTGTCTGGTCTCTCCCACTGTCCTGCCTCACCTGTCTCTGGTCTCTGTTCTCACAGTCCTGCCTCACCTGTCTCTGGTCTCTGGTCCCACAGTCCTGCCTCACCTGTCTCTGGTCTCTGTTCTCACAGTCCTGCCTCACCTGTCTCTTGTCTCTGGTCCCACAGTCCTGCCTCACCTGTCTCTGGTCTCTAGTCCCACAGTCCTGCCTCACCTGTCTCTGGTCTCTGGTCTCACAGTCCTGCCTCACCTGTCTCTGGTCTCTGGTCCCACAGTCCTGCCTCACCTGTCTCTGGTCTCTGTTCTCACAGTCCTGCCTCACCTGTCTCTGGTCTCTGGTCCCACAGTCCTGCCTCACCTGTCTCTGGTCTCTGTTCTCACAGTCCTGCCTCACCTGTCTCTTGTCTCTGGTCCCACAGTCCTGCCTCACCTGTCTCTGGTCTCTAGTCCCACAGTCCTGCCTCACCTGTCTCTGGTCTCTGGTCTCACAGTCCTGCCTCACCTGTCTCTGGTCTCTGGTCCCACAGTCCTGCCTCACCTGTCTCTGGTCTCTGGTCCCACAGTCCTGCCTCACCTGTCTCTGGTCTCTGGTCTCTGGTCCCACAGTCCTGCTTCACCTGTCTCTGGTCTGTCCCACAGTCCTGCCTCACCTGTCTCTGGTCTGTCCCACAGTCCTGCCTCAACTGTCTCTTGTCTCTGGTCCCACAGTCCTGCCTCACCTGTCTCTGGTCTCTGGTCCCACAGTCCTGCCTCAACTGTCTCTGGTCTCTGCTCTCACAGTCCTGCCTCACCTGTCTTTTGTCTGTCTCACAGCCCTGCCTCACCTGTCTCTGGTCTGTCCCACAGTCCTGCCTCACATGTCTCTGGTCTGTCCCACAGTCCTGCCTCACCTGTCTCTTGTCTCTGGTCCCACAGTCCTGCGCCACCTGTCTCTGGTGTCTGGTCCCACAGTCCTGACTCACCTGTCTCTGGTCTCTGGTCCCACAATCCTGCCTCACCTGTCTCTGGTCTCTGGTCCCACAGTCCTGCCTCACCTGTCTCTGGTCTCTGGTCTCTCTCACAGTCCTGCCTCACCTGTCTCTGGTCTCTGGTCCCACAGTCCTGCCTCACCTGGCTCTGGTCTCTCCCACTGTCCTGCCTCACCTGTCTCTGGTCTCTGGTCTCACAGTCCTGCCTCACCTGTCTCTGGTCTCTGGTCCCACAGTCCTGCCTCAACTGTCTCTGGTCTCTGCTCTCACAGTCCCGCCTCATCTCTCTCTGGTCTCTGGTCTCACAGTCCTGCCTCACCTGTCTCGGGTCTCTCCCACATTCCTGCCTCACCTGTGTCTTGTCTCTCCCACTGTCCTGCCTCACCTGTCTCTGGTCTCTGGTCCCACAGTCCTGCCTCACCTGTCTCTGGTCTCTGTTCTCACAGTCCTGCCTCACCTGTCTCTTGTCTCTGGTCCCACAGTCCTGCCTCACCTGTCTCTGGTCTCTAGTCCCACAGTCCTGCCTCACCTGTCTCTGGTCTCTGGTCTCACAGTCCTGCCTCACCTGTCTCTGGTCTCTGGTCCCACAGTCCTGCCTCACCTGTCTCTGGTCTCTGGTCCCACAGTCCTGCCTCACCTGTCTCTGGTCTCTGGTCTCTGGTCCCACAGTCCTGCTTCACCTGTCTCTGGTCTGTCCCAAGGTCCTGCCTCACCTGTCTCTGGTCTGTCCCACAGTCCTGCCTCAACTGTCTCTTGTCTCTGGTCCCACAGTCCTGCCTCACCTGTCTCTGGTCTCTGCTCTCACAGTCCTGCCTCACATGTCTTTTGTCTCTGGTCCCACAGTCCTGCCTCAACTGTCTCTTGTCTCTGGTCCCACAGTCCTGCCTCAACTATCTCTGGTCTCTGCTCTCACAGTCCTGCCTCACCTGTCTTTTGTCTGTCTCACAGCCCTGCCTCACCTGTCTCTGGTCTGTCCCACAGTCCTGCCTCACATGTCTCTGGTCTGTCCCACAGTCCTGCCTCACCTGTCTCTTGTCTCTGGTCCCACAGTCCTGCCTCACCTGTCTCTGGTCTCTGGTCCCACAGTCCTGACTCACCTGTCTCTGGTCTCTGGTCCCACAGTCCTGCCTCACCTGTCTCTGGTCTCTGGTCCCACAGTCCTGCCTCACCTGTCTCTGGTCTCTGGTCTCTCTCACAGTCCTGCCTCACCTGTCTCTGGTCTCTGGTCCCACAGTCCTGCCTCACCTGTCTCTGGTCTCTGGTCCCACAGTCCTGCCTCACCTGTCTCTGGTCTCTGGTCTCTCTCACAGTCCTGCCTCACCTGTCTCTGGTCTCTGGTCCCACAATCCTGCCTCACCTGTCTCTGGTCTCTCCCACATTCCAGCCTCACCTGTCTCTGGTCTCTCCCACTGTCCTGCCTCACCTGTCTCTGGTCTCTGGTCTCACAGTCCTGCCTCACCTGTCTCTTGTCTCTGGTCCCACAGTCCTGCCTCACCTGTCTCTTGTCTCTGGTCCCACAGTCCTGCCTCACATGGCTCTGGTGTCTGGTCCCACAGTCCTGCCTCACCTGTCTCTGGTCTCTCCCACAGTCCTGCCTCACCTGTGTCTGGTCTCTGCTCTCACAGTCCTGCCTCACCTGTCTCTTCTCTGTCTCAAAGTCCTGCCTCACCTGTCTCTGGTCTGTCCCACAGTCCTGCCTCACCTGTCTCTTGTCTCTGGTCCCACAGTCCTGCCTCACCTGTCTCTGGTCTCTGGTCCCACAGTCCTGCCTCACCTGTCTCTTGTGTCTGGTCCCACAGTCCTGCCTCACCTGTCTCTGGTCTCTGGTCCCACAGTCCTGCCTTACCTGTCTCTGGTCTCTGGTCCCACAGTCCTGCCTCACTTGTCTCTGGTCTCTGGTCTCTCTCACAGTCCTGCCTCAGCTGACTCTGGTCTCTGGTCCCACAGTCCTGCCTCACCTGTCTCTGGTCTCTCCCACATTCCTGCCTCACCTGTCTCTGGTCTCTCCCACAATCCTGCCTCACCTGTCTCTGTTCTCTCCCACATTCCTGCCTCACCTGTCTCTGGTCTCACAGTCCTGCCTCACCTGTCTCTGGTCTCTGGTCTCACAGTCCTGCCTCACCTGTCTCTTGTCTCGGGTCCCACAGTCCTGCCTCACCTGTCTCTTGTCTCTGGTTCCACAGTCCTGCCTCACCTGGCTCTGGTCTCTGGTCCCACAGTCCTGCCTCACCTTTCTCTGGTCTCTGGTCCCACAGTCCTGCCTCACCTGTCTCTGGTCTCTGGTCCCACAGTCCTGCCTCACCTGTCTCTGGTCTCTGGTCCCACAGTCCTGCCTCACCTGGCTCTGGTCTGTCCCACAGTCCTGCCTCACCTGTCTCTTGTCTCTGGTCCCACAGTCCTGCCTCACCTGGCTCTGGTCTCTGGTCCCACAGTCCTGCCTCACCTGGCTCAGGTCTCTGGTCCCACAGTCCTGCCTCACCTGTCTCTGGTCTCTGGTCCCACAGTCCTGCCTCACCTGTCTCTGGTCTCTGGTCCCACAGTCCTGCCTCACCTGTCTCTTGTCTCTGGTCCCACTGTCCTGCCTCACCTGTCTCTGGTCTCTCCCACAGTCCTGCCTCAACTGTCTCTGTTCTCTGCCACAGTCCTGCCTCACCTGTCTCTGGTCTCTGGTCTCACAGTCCTGCCTCACCTGTCTCCTGTCTCTGGTCCCACAGTCCTGCCTCACCTGTCTCTGGTCTCTGGTCCCACAGTCCTGCCTCACCTGTCTCTTGTCTCTGGTCCCACAGTCCTGCCTCACCTGTCTCTCGTGTCTGGTCCCACAGTCCTGCCTCACCTGTCTCTGGTCTCTGTTCCCAAGGTCCTGCCTCACCTGTCTCTGGTCTCTGGTCGCACAGTCCTGCCTCACCTGTCTCTGGTCTCTGGTCTCACCCACAGTCCTGCCTCACCTGTGTCTGGTCTCTGCTCTCACAGTCCTGCCTCACCTGTCTCTTGTCTGCCTTACAGTCCTGCCTCACCTGTCTCTGGTCTGTCCCACAGTCCTGCCTCACCTGTCTCTGGTCTCTGGTCACAGTCCTGCCTCAGCTGTCTCTGGTCTCTGGTCCCACAGTCCTGCCTCACCTGTCTCTGGTCTCTGGTCTCACAGTCCTGCCTCACCTGTCTCTGGTCTCTCCCACTGTCCTGCCTCACCTGTCTCTGGTCTCTCCCACAGTCCTGCCGCACCTGTCTCTGTTCTCTGCCACAGTCCTGCCTCACCTGTCTCTGGTCTCAGTTCCCACAGTCCTGCCTCACCTGTCTCAGGTCTCTGGTCCCACAGTCCTGCCTCACCTGTCTCTGGTCTCTGGTCTCTCCCACAGTCCTGCCTCACCTGTGTCTTGTCTCTGCTCTCACAGTCCTGCCTCACCTGTCTCTTGTCTGTCTTACAGTCCTGCCTCACCTGTCTCTGGTCTGTCCCACAGTCCTGCCTGACATGTCTCTTGTCTCTGGTCCCACAGTCCTGCCTCACCTGTCTCTGGTCTTTGGTCTCTGGTCCCACAGTCCTGCCTCACCTGTCTCTGGTCTCCGGTCCCACAGTCCTGCCTCACCTGTCTCTGGTCTCTGGTCTCTCTCACAGTCCTGCCTCAGCTGTCTCTGGTCTCTGGTCCCACAGTCCTGCCTCACCTGTCTCTGTTCTCTCCCACATTCCTGCCGCACCTGTCTCTGGTCCCACAGTCCTGCCTCAACTGTCTCTTGTCTCTGGTCCCACAGTCCTGCCTCAACTATCTCTGGTCTCTGCTCTCACAGTCCTGCCTCACCTGTCTTTTGTCTGTCTCACAGCCCTGCCTCACCTGTCTCTGGTCTGTCCCACAGTCCTGCCTCACATGTCTCTGGTCTGTCCGACAGTCCTGCCTCACCTGTCTCTTGTCTCTGGTCCCACAGTCCTGCCTCACCTGTCTCTGGTCTGTCCCACAGTCCTGCCTCACCTGTCTCTGGTCTCTGGTCTCACAGTCCTGCCTCACCTGTCTCCTGTCTCTGGTCCCACAGTCCTGCCTCACCTGTCTCTGGTCTCTGGTCCCACAGTCCTGCCTCACCTGTCTCTTGTCTCTGGTCCCACAGTCCTGCCTCACCTGTCTCTCGTGTCTGGTCCCACAGTCCTGCCTCACCTGTCTCTGGTCTCTGTTCCCAAGGTCCTGCCTCACCTGTCTCTGGTCTCTGGTCCCACAGTCCTGCCTCACCTGTCTCTGGTCTCTGGTCTCACCCACAGTCCTGCCTCACCTGTGTCTGGTCTCTGCTCTCACAGTCCTGCCTCACCTGTCTCTTGTCTGTCTTACAGTCCTGCCTCACCTGTCTCTGGTCTGTCCCACAGTCCTGCCTCACCTGTCTCTGGTCTCTGGTCACAGTCCTGCCTCAGCTGTCTCTGGTCTCTGGTCCCACAGTCCTGCCTCACCTGTCTCTGGTCTCTGGTCTCACAGTCCTGCCTCACCTGTCTCTGGTCTCTCCCACTGTCCTGCCTCACCTGTCTCTGGTCTCTCCCACAGTCCTGCCGCACCTGTCTCTGTTCTCTGCCACAGTCCTGCCTCACCTGTCTCTGGTCTCTGGTCTCACAGTCCTGCCTCACCTGTCTCTTGTCTCTGGTCCCACAGTCCTGCCTCACCTGTCTCTTATCTCTGGTCCCACAGTCCTGCCACACCTGTCTCTTGTCTCTGGTCCCACAGTCCTGCCTCACCTGTCTCTGGTCTCAGTTCCCACAGTCCTGCCTCACCTGTCTCAGGTCTCTGGTCCCACAGTCCTGCCTCACCTGTCTCTGGTCTCTGGTCTCTCCCACAGTCCTGCCTCACCTGTGTCTTGTCTCTGCTCTCACAGTCCTGCCTCACCTGTCTCTTGTCTGTCTTACAGTCCTGCCTCACCTGTCTCTGGTCTGTCCCACAGTCCTGCCTGACATGTCTCTTGTCTCTGGTCCCACAGTCCTGCCTCACCTGTCTCTGGTCTCTGGTCCCACAGTCCTGCCTCACCTGTCTCTGGTCTCTGGTCTCTCCCACAGTCCTGCCTCACCTGTCTCTGGTCTCTGCTCTCACAGTCCTGCCTCACCTGTCTCTGGTCTCTCCCACAGTCCTGCCTCACCTGTCTCTGGTCTCTCCCACAGTCCTGCCTCACCTGTGTCTGGTCTCTGCTCTCACAGTCCTGCCTCACCTGTCTCTTGTCTGTCTCACCTGTCTCTGGTCTGTCCCACAGTCCTGCCTCACCTGTCTCTGGTGTCTGGTCCCACAGTCCTGCCTCACCTGTGTCTGGTCTCTGCTCTCACAGTCCTGCCTCACCTGTCTCTTGTCTGTCCCACAGTCCTGCCTCACCTGTCTCTGGTCTCTGGTCCCTCAGTCCTGCCTCACCTGTCTCTGGTCTCTGGTCTCACAGTCCTGCCTCACCTGTCTCTGGTCTCTCCCACAGTCCTGCCTCACCTGTCTCTGTTCTCTCCCACAGTCCTGCCTCACCTGTCTCTGGTCTCTGGTCCCACAGTCCTGCCTCACCTGTCTCTGGTCTCTCCCACAGTCCTGCCTCACCTGTGTCTGGTCTCTGGTCTCACAGTCCTGCCTCACCTGTGTCTGGTCTCTGCTCTCACAGTCCTGCCTCACCTGTCTCTTGTCTGTCTTACAGTCCTGCCTCACCTGTCTCTGGTCTGTCCCACAGTCCTGCCTCACCTGTCTCTTGTCTCTGGTCTCTGGTCCCACAGTCCTGCCTCACCTGTCTCTGGTCTCTGGTCCCACAGTCCTTCCTCACCTGTCTCTGGTCTCTGGTCTCTCTCACAGTCCTGCCTCAGCTGTCTCTTGTCTGGTCCCACAGTCCTGCCTCAGCTGTCTCTGGTCTCTGGTCCCACAGTCCTGCCTCACCTGTCTCTGGTCTCTCCCACAGTCCTGCCTCACCTTTCTCTGGTCTCTGGTCCCACAGTCCTGCCTCTCCTGGCTCTGGTCTCTGGTCCCACAGTCCTTCCTTACATGTCTCTGGTCTCTGGTCCCACAGTCCTGCCTCACCTGTCTCTGGTCTCTCCCACAGTCCTGCCTCACCTGTCTCTGGTCTCCCTCACAGTCCTGCCTCACCTGTCTCTGGTGTCTGGTCCCACAGTCCTGCCTCACCTGTCTCTGGTCTCTGGTCTCTCCCACAGTCCTGCCTTACCTGTGTCTGGTCTCTGCTCTCACAGTCCTGCCTCACCTGTCTCTTGTCTGTCTTACAGTCCTGCCTCACCTGTCTCTGGTCTCTCTCACAGTCCTGCCTCAGCTGTCTCTGGTCTCTGGTCCCACAGTCCTGCCTCACCTGTGTCTGGTCTCTGCTCTCACAGTCCTGCCTCACCTGTCTCTTGTCTGTCTCACCTGTCTCTGGTCTGTCCCACAGTCCTGCCTCACCTGTCTCTTGTCTCTGGTCCCACAGTCCTGCCTCACCTGGCTCTGGTCTCTGGTCCCACAGTCCTGCCTCACCTGTCTCTGGTCTCTCCCACAGTCCTGCCTCACCTGTCTCTGGTCTCTCCCACAGTCCTGCCTCACCTGTGTCTGGTCTCTGCTCTCACAGACCTGCCTCACCTGTCTCTTGTCTCCGGTCCCACAGTCCTGCCTCACCTGTCTCTGGTCTCTGGTCCCACAGTCCTGCCTCACCTGTCTCTGGTCTCTCCCACAGTCCTGCCTCACCTGTCTCTGGTCTCTCCCACAGTCCTGCCTCACCTGTGTCTGGTCTCTGCTCTCACAGTCCTGCCTCACCTGTCTCTTGTCTGTCTCACCTGTCTCTGGTCTGTCCCACAGTCCTGCCTCACCTGTCTCTAGTGTCTGGTCCCACAGTCCTGCCTCACCTGTCTCTGGTCTCTGGTCCCACAGTCCTGCCTCACCTGTCTCTGGTCTCTGGTCCCACAGTCCTGCCTCACCTGTCTCTGGTCTCTGGTCTCTCTCACAGTCCTGCCTCTGCTGTCTCTGGTCTCTGGTCCCACAGTCCTGCCTCACCTGTCTGTGGTCTCTCCCACAGTCCTGCCTCACCTGTCTCTGGTCTCTGGTCTCACAGTCCTGCCTCACCTGTCTCTTGTCTCTCCCACAGTCCTGCCTCACCTGTCTCTGTTCTCTCCCACAGTCCTGCCTCACCTGTCTCTGGTCTCTGGTCTCACAGTCCTGCCTCACCTGTCTCTTGTCTCGGGTCCCACAGTCCTGCCTCACCTGTCTCTTGTCTCTGGTTCCACAGTCCTGCCTCACCTGGCTCTGGTCTCTGGTCCCACAGTCCTGCCTCACCTGTCTCTGGTCTCTGGTCCCACAGTCCTGCCTCACCTGTCTCTGGTCTCTGGTCCCACAGTCCTGCCTCACCTGTCTCTGGTCTCTGGTCCCACAGTCCTGCCTCACCTGGCTCTGGTCTGTCCCACAGTCCTGCCTCACCTGTCTCTTGTCTCTGGTCCCACAGTCCTGCCTCACCTGGCTCTGGTCTCTGGTCCCACAGTCCTGCCTCACCTGGCTCAGGTCTCTGGTCCCACAGTCCTGCCTCACCTGTCTCTGGTCTCTGGTCCCACAGTCCTGCCTCACCTGTCTCTGGTCTCTGGTCCCACAGTCCTGCCTCACCTGTCTCTTGTCTCTGGTCCCACTGTCCTGCCTCACCTGTCTCTGGTCTCTCCCACAGTCCTGCCTCAACTGTCTCTGTTCTCTGCCACAGTCCTGCCTCACCTGTCTCTGGTCTCTGGTCTCACAGTCCTGCCTCACCTGTCTCCTGTCTCTGGTCCCACAGTCCTGCCTCACCTGTCTCTGGTCTCTGGTCCCACAGTCCTGCCTCACCTGTCTCTTGTCTCTGGTCCCACAGTCCTGCCTCACCTGTCTCTCGTGTCTGGTCCCACAGTCCTGCCTCACCTGTCTCTGGTCTCTGTTCCCAAGGTCCTGCCTCACCTGTCTCTGGTCTCTGGTCGCACAGTCCTGCCTCACCTGTCTCTGGTCTCTGGTCTCACCCACAGTCCTGCCTCACCTGTGTCTGGTCTCTGCTCTCACAGTCCTGCCTCACCTGTCTCTTGTCTGCCTTACAGTCCTGCCTCACCTGTCTCTGGTCTGTCCCACAGTCCTGCCTCACCTGTCTCTGGTCTCTGGTCACAGTCCTGCCTCAGCTGTCTCTGGTCTCTGGTCCCACAGTCCTGCCTCACCTGTCACTGGTCTCTGGTCTCACAGTCCTGCCTCACCTGTCTCTGGTCTCTCCCACTGTCCTGCCTCACCTGTCTCTGGTCTCTCCCACAGTCCTGCCGCACCTGTCTCTGTTCTCTGCCACAGTCCTGCCTCACCTGTCTCTGGTCTCTGGTCTCACAGTCCTGCCTCACCTGTCTCTTGTCTCTGGTCCCACAGTCCTGCCTCACCTGTCTCTTATCTCTGGTACCACAGTCCTGCCACACCTGTCTCTTGTCTCTGGTCCCACAGTCCTGCCTCACCTGTCTCTGGTCTCAGTTCCCACAGTCCTGCCTCACCTGTCTCAGGTCTCTGGTCCCACAGTCCTGCCTCACCTGTCTCTGGTCTCTGGTCTCTCCCACAGTCCTGCCTCACCTGTGTCTTGTCTCTGCTCTCACAGTCCTGCCTCACCTGTCTCTTGTCTGGCTTACAGTCCTGCCTCACCTGTCTCTGGTCTGTCCCACAGTCCTGCCTGACATGTCTCTTGTCTCTGGTCCCACAGTCCTGCCTCACCTGTCTCTGGTCTTTGGTCTCTGGTCCCACAGTCCTGCCTCACCTGTCTCTGGTCTCCGGTCCCACAGTCCTGCCTCACCTGTCTCTGGTCTCTGGTCTCTCTCACAGTCCTGCCTCAGCTGTCTCTGGTCTCTGGTCCCACAGTCCTGCCTCACCTGTCTCTGTTCTCTCCCACATTCCTGCCTCACCTGTCTCTGGTCCCACAGTCCTGCCTCAACTGTCTCTTGTCTCTGGTCCCACAGTCCTGCCTCAACTATCTCTGGTCTCTGCTCTCACAGTCCTGCCTCACCTGTCTTTTGTCTGTCTCACAGCCCTGCCTCACCTGTCTCTGGTCTGTCCCACAGTCCTGCCTCACATGTCTCTGGTCTGTCCGACAGTCCTGCCTCACCTGTCTCTTGTCTCTGGTCCCACAGTCCTGCCTCACCTGTCTCTGGTCTGTCCCACAGTCCTGCCTCACCTGTCTTTTGTCTGTCTCACAGCCCTGCCTCACCTGTCTCTGGTCTGTCCCACAGTCCTGCCTCACCTGTCTCTTGTCTCTGGTCCCACAGTCCTGCCTCACCTGTCTCTGGTCTGTCCCACAGTCCTGCCTCACCTGTCTCTGGTCTCTGGTCTCACAGTCCTGCCTCACCTGTCTCCTGTCTCTGGTCCCACAGTCCTGCCTCACCTGTCTCTTGTCTCTGGTCCCACAGTCCTGCCTCACCTGTCTCTCGTGTCTGGTCCCACAGTCCTGCCTCACCTGTCTCTGGTCTCTGTTCCCAAGGTCCTGCCTCACCTGTCTCTGGTCTCTGGTCCCACAGTCCTGCCTCACCTGTCTCTGGTCTCTGGTCTCACCCACAGTCCTGCCTCACCTGTGTCTGGTCTCTGCTCTCACAGTCCTGCCTCACCTGTCTCTTGTCTGTCTTACAGTCCTGCCTCACCTGTCTCTGGTCTGTCCCACAGTCCTGCCTCACCTGTCTCTGGTCTCTGGTCACAGTCCTGCCTCAGATGTCTCTGGTCTCTGGTCCCACAGTCCTGCCTCACCTGTCTCTGGTCTCTGGTCTCACAGTCCTGCCTCACCTGTCTCTGGTCTCTCCCACTGTCCTGCCTCACCTGTCTCTGGTCTCTCCCACAGTCCTGCCGCACCTGTCTCTGTTCTCTGCCACAGTCCTGCCTCACCTGTCTCTGGTCTCTGGTCTCACAGTCCTGCCTCACCTGTCTCTTGTCTCTGGTCCCACAGTCCTGCCTCACCTGTCTCTTATCTCTGGTCCCACAGTCCTGCCACACCTGTCTCTTGTCTCTGGTCCCACAGTCCTGCCTCACCTGTCTCTGGTCTCAGTTCCCACAGTCCTGCCTCACCTGTCTCAGGTCTCTGGTCCCACAGTCCTGCCTCACCTGTCTCTGGCCTCTGGTCTCTCCCACAGTCCTGCCTCACCTGTGTCTTGTCTCTGCTCTCACAGTCCTGCCTCACCTGTCTCTTGTCTGTCTTACAGTCCTGCCTCACCTGTCTCTGGTCTGTCCCACAGTCCTGCCTGACATGTCTCTTGTCTCTGGTCCCACAGTCCTGCCTCACCTGTCTCTGGTCTCTGGTCCCACAGTCCTGCCTCACCTGTCTCTGGTCTCTGGTCTCTCCCACAGTCCTGCCTCACCTGTCTCTGGTCTCTGCTCTCACAGTCCTGCCTCACCTGTCTCTGGTCTCTCCCACAGTCCTGCCTCACCTGTCTCTGGTCTCTCCCACAGTCCTGCCTCACCTGTGTCTGGTCTCTGCTCTCACAGTCCTGCCTCACCTGTCTCTTGTCTGTCTCACCTGTCTCTGGTCTGTCCCACAGTCCTGCCTCACCTGTCTCTGGTGTCTGGTCCCACAGTCCTGCCTCACCTGTGTCTGGTCTCTGCTCTCACAGTCCTGCCTCACCTGTCTCTTGTCTGTCCCACAGTCCTGCCTCACCTGTCTCTGGTCTCTGGTCCCTCAGTCCTGCCTCACCTGTCTCTGGTCTCTGGTCTCACAGTCCTGCCTCACCTGTCTCTGGTCTCTCCCACAGTCCTGCCTCACCTGTCTCTGTTCTCTCCCACAGTCCTGCCTCACCTGTCTCTGGTCTCTGGTCCCACAGTCCTGCCTCACCTGTCTCTGGTCTCTCCCACAGTCCTGCCTCACCTGTGTCTGGTCTCTGGTCTCACAGTCCTGCCTCACCTGTGTCTGGTCTCTGCTCTCACAGTCCTGCCTCACCTGTCTCTTGTCTGTCTTACAGTCCTGCCTCACCTGTCTCTGGTCTGTCCCACAGTCCTGCCTCACCTGTCTCTTGTCTCTGGTCTCTGGTCCCACAGTCCTGCCTCACCTGTCTCTGGTCTCTGGTCCCACAGTCCTTCCTCACCTGTCTCTGGTCTCTGGTCTCTCTCACAGTCCTGCCTCAGCTGTCTCTTGTCTGGTCCCACAGTCCTGCCTCACCTGTCTCTGGTCTCTGGTCCCACAGTCCTGCCTCACCTGTCTCTGGTCTCTCCCACAGTCCTGCCTCACCTTTCTCTGGTCTCTGGTCCCACAGTCCTGCCTCTCCTGGCTCTGGTCTCTGGTCCCACAGTCCTTCCTTACATGTCTCTGGTCTCTGGTCCCACAGTCCTGCCTCACCTGTCTCTGGTCTCTCCCACAGTCCTGCCTCACCTGTCTCTGGTCTCCCTCACAGTCCTGCCTCACCTGTCTCTGGTGTCTGGTCCCACAGTCCTGCCTCACCTGTCTCTGGTCTCTGGTCTCTCCCACAGTCCTGCCTTACCTGTGTCTGGTCTCTGCTCTCACAGTCCTGCCTCACCTGTCTCTTGTCTGTCTTACAGTCCTGCCTCACCTGTCTCTGGTCTGTCCCACAGTCCTGCCTCACCTGTCTCTGGTCTCTCTCACAGTCCTGCCTCAGCTGTCTCTGGTCTCTGGTCCCACAGTCCTGCCTCACCTGTGTCTGGTCTCTGCTCTCACAGTCCTGCCTCACCTGTCTCTTGTCTGTCTCACCTGTCTCTGGTCTGTCCCACAGTCCTGCCTCACCTGTCTCTTGTCTCTGGTCCCACAGTCCTGCCTCACCTGGCTCTGGTCTCTGGTCCCACAGTCCTGCCTCACCTGTCTCTGGTCTCTCCCACAGTCCTGCCTCACCTGTCTCTGGTCTCTCCCACAGTCCTGCCTCACCTGTGTCTGGTCTCTGCTCTCACAGATCTGCCTCACCTGTCTCTTGTCTCCGGTCCCACTGTCCTGCCTCACCTGTCTCTGGTCTCTGGTCCCACAGTCCTGCCTCACCTGTCTCTGGTCTCTCCCACAGTCCTGCCTCACCTGTCTCTGGTCTCTCCCACAGTCCTGCCTCACCTGTGTCTGGTCTCTGCTCTCACAGTCCTGCCTCACCTGTCTCTTGTCTGTCTCACCTGTCTCTGGTCTGTCCCACAGTCCTGCCTCACCTGTCTCTGGTGTCTGGTCCCACAGTCCTGCCTCACCTGTCTCTGGTCTCTGGTCCCACAGTCCTGCCTCACCTGTCTCTGGTCTCTGGTCCCACAGTCCTGCCTCACCTGTCTCTGGTCTCTGGTCTCTCTCACAGTCCTGCCTCTGCTGTCTCTGGTCTCTGGTCCCACAGTCCTGCCTCACCTGTCTCTGGTCTCTCCCACAGTCCTGCCTCACCTGTCTCTGGTCTCTCCCACATTCCTGCCTCACTTGTCTCTGGTCTCTCCCACAGTCCTGCCTCACCTGTCTCTGTTCTCTCCCACATTCCTGCCTCACGTGTCTCTGGTCTCACAGTCCTGCCTCACCTGTCTCTGGTCTCTGGTCTCACAGTCCTGCCTCACCTGTCTCTTGTCTCTGGTCCCACAGTCCTGCCTCACCTGTCTCTTGTCTCTGGTCCCACAGTCCTGCCTCACCTGTCTCTGGTCTCTGGTCCCACAGTCCTGCCTCACCTGGCTCTGGTCTCTGGTCCCACAGTCCTGCCTCACCTGTCTCTGGTCTCTGGTCCCACAGTCCTGCCTCACCTGTCTCTGGTCTCTGGTCCCACAGTCCTGCCTCACCTGTGTCTGGTCTCTGCTCTCGCAGTCCTGCCTCACCTGTCTCTTGTCTGTCTCACAGTCCTGCCTCACCTGTCTCTGGTCTGTCCCACAGTCCTGCCTCACCTGTCTGTGGTATGTCCCACAGTCCTGCCTCACCTGTCTCTTGTCTCTGGTCCCACAGTCCTGCCTCACCTGTCTCTGGTCTCTGGTCCCACAGTCCTGCCTCACCTGTCTCTGGTCTCTGGTCCCTCAGTCCTGCCTCACCTGTCTCTGGTCTCTGGTCTCACAGTCCTGCCTCACCTGTCTCTGGTCTCTGGTCTCACAGTCCTGCCTCACCTGTCTCTTGTCTCTCCCACAGTCCTGCCTCACCTGTCTCTGTTCTCTCCCACAGTCCTGCCTTACCTGTCTCTGGTCTCTGGTCTCACAGTCCTGCCTCACCTGTCTCTTGTCTCTGGTCCCACAGTCCTGCCTCACCTGGCTCTGGTCTCTGGTCCCACAGTCCTGCCTCACCTGTCTCTGGTCTCTGGTCCCACATTCCTGCCTCACCTGTCTCTGGTCTCTGGTCCCACAGTCCTGCCTCACCTGTCTCTGGTCTCTGGTCTCTCCCACAGTCCTGCCTTACCTGTGTCTGGTCTCTGCTCTCACAGTCCTGCCTCACCTGTCTCTTGTCTGTCTTACAGTCCTGCCTCACCTGTCTCTGGTCTCTCTCACAGTCCCGCCTCAGCTGTCTCTGGTCTCTGGTCCCACAGTCCTGCCTCACCTGTCTATGGTCTCTGGTCTCACAGTCCTGCCTCACCTGTCTCTGGTCTCTCCCACAGTCCTGCCTCACCTGTCTCTGTTCTCTCCCACAGTCCTGCCTCACCTGTCTCTGGTCTCTGGTCTCACAGTCCTGCCTCACCTGTCTCTTGTCTCTGGTCCCACAGTCCTGCCTCACCTTTCTCTGGTCTCTGGTCCACAGTCCTGCCTCACCTGTCTCTGGTCTCTGGTCTCACTGTCCTGCCTCACCTGTCTCTGGTCTCTCCCACAGTCCTGCCTCACCTGTCTCTGGTCTCTCCCACAGTCCTTCCTCACCTGACTCTGGTGTCTGGTCCCACAGTCCTGCCTCACCTGTCTCTGGTCTCTGTTCCACAGTCCTGCCTCACCTGTCTCTGGTCTCTGGTCCCACAGTCCTGCCTCGCCTGTCTCTGGTCTCTGGTCTCTCCCACAGTCCTGCCTCACCTGTGTCTGGTCTCTGCTATCACAGTCCTGCCTCACCTGTCTCTGGTCTCTGGTCTCTCCCACAGTCCTGCCTCACCTGTATCTGGTCTCTGCTCTCACAGTCCTGCCTCACCTGTCTCTTGTCTCTGGTCCCACAGTCCTGCCTCACCTGTCTCTGGTCTCTGGTCCCACAGTCCTGCCTCACCTGTCTCTGGTCTCTGGTCTCACAGTCCTGCCTCACCTGGCTCTGGTCTCTGGTCTCACTGTCCTGCCTCACCTGTCTCTGGTCTCTCCCACAGTCCTGCCTCACCTGTCTCTGGTCTCTCCCACAGTCCTGCCTCACCTGTCTCTGGTGTCTGGTCCCACAGTCCTGCCTCACCTGTCTCTGGTCTCTGTTCCCACAGTCCTGCCTCACCTGTCTCTGGTCTCTGTTCCCACAGTCCTGCGTCACCTGTCTCTGGTCTCTGGTCCCACAGTCCTGCCTCACCTGTCTCTGGTCTCTCCCACATTCCTGCCTCACCTGTCTCTTGTCTCACAGTCATGCCTCACCTGTCTCTGGTCTCTGGTCTCACAGTCCTGCCTCACCTGTCTCTTGTCTCTGGTCCCACAGTCCTGCCTCACCTGTCTCTTGTCTCTGGTCCCACAGTCCTGCCTCACCTGGCTCTGGTCTCTGGTCCCACAGTCCTGCCTCACCTGTCTCTGGTCTCTGGTCCCACAGTCCTGCCTCACCTGTCTCTGGTCCCTCCCACTGTCCTGCCTCACCTGGCTCTTGTCTCTGGTCCAACAGACCTGCCTCACCTGTCTCTGGTGTCTGGTCTCACAGTCCTGCCTCACCTGTGTCTGGTCTCTGCTCTCACAGTCCTGCCTCACCTGTCTCTTGTCTGTCTTGCAGTCCTGCCTCACCTGTCTCTGGTCTGTCCCACAGTCCTGCCTCACCTGTCCCTTGTCTCTGGTCCCACAGTCCTGCCTCACCTGTCTCTTGTCTCTGGTCTCTGGTCCCACAGTCCTGCCTCACCTGTCTCTGGTCTCTGGTCCCACAGTCCTTCCTCACCTGTCTCTGGTCTCTGGTCTCTCTCACAGTCCTGCCTCAGCTGTCTCTGGTCTCTGGTCCCACAGTCCTGCCTCAAATGTCTCTGGTCTCTCCCACAGTCCTGCCTCACCTGTCTCTGTTCTCTCCCACAGTCTTGCCTCACCTGTCTCTGGTCTCTGGTCTCACAGACCTGCCTCACCTGTCTCTTGTCTCTGGTCCCACAGTCCTGCCTCACCTGGCTCTGGTCTCTGGTCCCACAGTCCTTCCTCACATGTCTCTGGTCTCTGGTCCCACAGTCCTGCCTCACCTGTCTCTGGTCTCTCCCACAGTCCTACCTCACCTGTCTCTGGTCTCCCTCACAGTCCTGCCTCACCTGTCTCTAGTGTCTGGTCCCACAGTCCTGCCTCACCTGTCTCTGGTCTCTGTTCCCACAGTCCTGCCTCACCTGTCTCTGGTCTCTGGTCCCACAGTCCTGCCTCACCTGTCTCTGGTCTCTGGTCTCTCCCACAGTCCTGCCTTACCTGTGACTGGTCTCTGCTCTCACAGTCCTGCCTCACCTGTCTCTTGTCTGTCTTACAGTCCTGCCTCACCTGTCTCTGGTCTGTCCCACAGTCCTGCCTCACCTGTCTCTGGTCTCTCTCACAGTCCTGCCTCAGCTGTCTCTGGTCTCTGGTCCCACAGTCCTGCCTCACCTGGCTCTGGTCTCTGGTCCCACAGTCCTGCCTCACCTGTCTCTGGTCTCTGGTCTCTCTCACAGTCCTGCCTCAGCTGTCTCTGGTCTCTGGTCCCACAGTCCTGCCTCACCTGTCTCTGGTCTCTCCCACATTCCTGCCTCACTTGTCTCTGGTCTCTCCCACAGTCCTGCCTCACCTGTCTCTGTTCTCTCCCACATTCCTGCCTCACGTGTCTCTGGTCTCACAGTCCTGCCTCACCTGTCTCTGGTCTCTGGTCTCACAGACCTGCCTCACCGGTCTCTTGTCTCTGGTCCCACAGTCCTGCCTCACCTGTCTCTTGTCTCTGGTCCCACAGTCCTGCCTCACCTGTCTCTGGTCTCTGGTCCCACAGTCCTGCCTCACCTGGCTCTGGTCTCTGGTCCCACAGTCCTGCCTCACCTGTCTCTGGTCTCTGGTCCCACAGTCCTGCCTCACCTGTCTCTGGTCTCTGGTCCCACAGTCCTGCCACACCTGGCTCTGGTCTCTGGTCCCACAGTCCTGCCTCACCTGTCTCTGGTCTCTGGTCCCACAGTCCTGCCTCACCTGTGTCTGGTCTCTGGTCCCACAGTCCTGCCTCACCTGTCTCTGGTCTCTGGTCCCACAGTCCTGCCTCACCTGGCTCTGGTCTCTGGTCCCACAGTCCTGCCTCACCTGTCTCTGGTCTCTGGTCCCACAGTCCTGCCTCACCTGTCTCTGGTCTCTGGTCCCACAGTCCTGCCTCACCTGTGTCTGATCTCTGCTCTCACAGTCCTGCCTCACCTGTCTCTTGTCTGTCTCACAGTCCTGCCTCACCTGTCTCTGGTCTGTCCCACAGTCCTGCCTCACCTGTCTCTGGTCTGTCCCACAGTCCTGCCTCACCTGTCTCTTGTCTCTGGTCCCACAGTCCTGCCACACCTGTCTCTTGTCTCTGGTCCCACAGTCCTGCCTCACCTGTCTCTGGTCTCTGGTCCCACAGTCCTGCCTCACCTGTCTCTGGTCTCTGGTCCCTCAGTCCTGCCTCACCTGTCTCTGGTCTCTGGTCTCACAGTCCTGCCTCACCTGTCTCTGGTCTCTCCCACAGTCCTGCCTCACCTGTCTCTGTTCTCTCCCACAGTCCTGCCTTACCTGTCTCTGGTCTCTGGTCTCACAGTCCTGCCTCACCTGTCTCTTGTCTCTGGTCCCACAGTCCTGCCTCACCTGGCTCTGGTCTCTGGTCCCACAGTCCTGCCTCACCTGTCTCTGGTCTCTGGTCCCACATTCCTGCCGCACCTGTCTCTGGTCTCTGGTCCCACAGTCCTGCCTCACCTGTCACTGGTCTCTGGTCTCTCCCACAGTCCTGCCTTACCTGTGTCTGGTCTCTGCTCTCACAGTCCTGCCTCACCTGTCTCTTGTCTGTCTTACAGTCCTGCCTCACCTGTCTCTGGTCTCTCTCACAGTCCTGCCTCAGCTGTCTCTGGTCTCTGGTCCCACAGTCCTGCCTCACCTGTCTCTGGTCTCTGGTCTCACAGTCCTGCCTCACCTGTCTCTGGTCTCTCCCACAGTCCTGCCTCACCTGTCTCTGTTCTCTCCCACAGTCCTGCCTCACCTGTCTCTGGTCTCTGGTCTCACAGTCCTGCCTCACCTGTCTCTTGTCTCTGATCCCACAGTCCTGCCACACCTGACTCTGGTCTCTGGTCCCACAGTCCTGCCTCACCTGTCTCTGGACTCTGGTCTCACTGTCCTGCCTCACCTGTCTCTGGTCTCTCCCACAGTCCTGCCTCACCTGTCTCTGGTCTCTCCCACAGTCCTGCCTCACCTGTGTCTGGTCTCTGCTCTCACAGTCCTGCCTCACCTGTCTCTTGTCTGTCTCACAGTCCTGCCTCACCTGTCTCTGGTCTGTCCCACAGTCCTGCCTCACCTGTCTCTTGTGTCTGGTCCCGCAGTCCTGCCTCACCTGTCTCTGGTCTCTGGTCCCACAGTCCTGCCTCACCTGTCTCTGGTCTCTGGTCCCACAGTCCTGCCTCATCTGTCTCTGATCTCTGGTCTCTCTCACAGTCCTGCCTTAGCTGTCTCTGGTCGCTGGTCCCACAGTCCTGCCTCACCTGTCTCTGGTCTCTCCCACAGTCCTGCCTCACCTGTCTCTGGTCTCTCCCACATTCCTGCCTCACCTGTCTCTGGTCTCTCCCACAGTCCTGCCTCACCTGTCTCTGTACTCTCCCACATTCCTGCCTCACGTGTCTCTGGTCTTCCAGTCCTGCCTCACCTGTCTCTGGTCTCTGGTCTCACAGTCCTTCCTCACCTGTCTCTTGTCTCTGGTCCCACAGTCCTGCCTCACCTGTCTCTTGTCTCTGGTCCCACAGTCCTGCCTCACCTGGCTCTGGTCTCTGGTCCCACAGTCCTGCCTCACCTGGCTCTGGTCTCTGGTCCCACAGTACTGCCTCACCTGTCTCTGGTCTCTGGTCCCATAGTCCTGCCTCACCTGTCTCTGGTCTCTGGTCCCACAGTCCTGCCTCACCTGTCTCTGGTCTCTTCCACAGTCCTGCCTCACCTGTGTCTGGTCTCTGCTCTCACAGTCCTGCCTCACCTGTCTCTTGTCTGTCTCACAGTCCTGCCTCACCTGTCTCTGGTCTATCCCACAGTCCTGCCTCACCTGTCTCTGGTCTGTCCCTCAGTCCTGCCTCACCTGTCTCTTGTCTCTGGTCCCACAGTCCTGCCTCACCTGTCTCTTGTCTCTGGTCCCACAGTCCTGCCTCACCTGTCTCTGGTCTCTGGTCCCTCAGTCCTGCCTCACCTGTCTCTGGTCTCTGGTCTCACAGTCCTGCCTCATCTGTCTCTGTTCTCTGCCACAGTCCTGCCTCACCTGTCTCTTGTCTCTGGTCCCACAGTCCTGCCTCACCTGGCTCTTGTCTCTGGTCCCACAGTCCTGCCTCACCTGTCTCTGGTCTCTGGTCCCACAGTCCTGCCTCACCTGGCTCTTGTCTCTGGTCCCACAGTCCTGCCTCACCTGTCTCTGGTCTCTGGTCCCACAGTCCTGCCTCACCTGTCTCTGGTCTCTGGTCCCACAGTCCTGCCTCACCTGTCTCTTGTCTCTGGTCCCACAGTCCTGCCTCAGCTGTCTCTGGTCTCTGGTCCCACAGTCCTGCCTCACCTGTCTCTGGTCTCTGGTCCCTCAGTCCTGCCTCACCTGTCTCTGGTCTCTGGTCTCACAGTCCTGCCTCACCTGTCTCTGGTCTCTCCCACAGTCCTGCCTCACCTGTCTCTGTTCTCTCCCACAGTCCTGCCTCACCTGTCTCTGGTCTCTGGTCTCACAGTCCTGCCTCGCCTGGCTCTGGTCTCTGGTCCCACAGTCCTGCCTCACCTGTCTCTGGTCTCTGGTCCCACAGTCCTGCCTCACCTGTCTCTGGTCCCTCCCACAGTCCTGCCTCACCTGTCTCTTGTCTCTGGTCCCACAGTCCTGCCTCACCTGTCTCTGGTATCTGGTCCCACAGTCCTGCCTCACCTGTCTCTGGTCTCTGTTCCCACAGTCATGCCTCACCTGTCTCTGGTCTCTGGTCCCACAGTCCTGCCTCACCTGTCTCTGGTCTCTGGTCTCTCCCACAGTCCTGCCTCACCTGTGTCTGGTCTCTGCTCTCACATTCCTGCCTCACCTGTCTCTTGTCTGTCTTACAGTCCTGCCTCACCTGTCTCTGGTCTGTCCCACAGTCCTGCCTCACCTGTCTCTTGTCTCTGGTCCCACAGTCCTGCCTCACCTGTCTCTGGTCTCTGGTCTCTGGTCCCACAGTCCTGCCTCACCTGTCTCTGGTCTCTGGTCTCTGGTCCCACAGTCCTGCCTCACCTGTCTCTGGTCTCTGGTCCCACAGTCATGCCTCACCTTTCTCTGGTCTCTGGTCCCACAGTCCTGCCTCACCTGGCTCTGGTCTCTGGTCCCACAGTCCTGCCTCACCTGTCTCTGGTCTCTGGTCCCACAGTCCTGCCTCACCTGTCTCTGGTCTCTCCCACAGTCCTGCCTCACCTGTCTCTGGTGTCTGGTCCCACAGTCCTGCCTCACCTGTCTCTGGTCTCTGGTCCCACAGTCCTGCCTCGCCTGTCTCTGGTCTCTGGTCTCTCCCACAGTCCTGCCTCACCTGTGTCTGGTCTCTGCTCTCACAGTCCTGCCTCACCTGTCTCTTGTCTGTCTTACAGTCCTGCCTCACCTGTCTCTGGTCTGTCCCACAGTCCTGCCTCACCTGTCTCTTGTCTCTGGTCTGTCCCACAGTCCTGCCTCACCTGTCTCTGGTCTCTGGTCTCTGGTCCCACAGTCCTGCCTCACCTGTCTCTGGTCTCTGGTCCCACAGTCCTGCCTCACCTGTCTCTGGTCTCTGGTCTCACAGTCCTGCCTCACCTGGCTCTGGTCTCTGGTCCCACAGTCCTGCCTCACCTGTCTCTGGTCTCTGGTCCCACAGTCCTGCCTCACCTGTCTCTGGTCTCTCCCACGTTCCTGCCTCACCTGTCTCTTGTCTCTCCCACAATCCTGCCTCACCTGTCTCTGGTCTCTGTTCCCACAGTCCTGCGTCACCTGTCTCTGGTCTCTGGTCCCACAGTCCTGCCTCACCTGTCTCTGGTCTCTCCCACATTCCTGCCTCACCTCTCTCTGGTCTCACAGTCATGCCTCACCTGTCTCTGGTCTCTGGTCTCACAGTCCTGCCTCACCTGTCTCTTGTCTCTGGTCCCACAGTCCTGCCTCACCTGGCTCTGGTCTCTGGTCCCACAGTCCTGCCTCACCTGTCTCTGGTCTCTGGTCCCACAGTCCTGCCTCACCTGTCTCTGGTCCCTCCCACAGTCCTGCCTCACCTGTCTCTTGTCTCTGGTCCCACAGTCCTGCCTCACCTGTCTCTGGTGTCTGGTCCCACAGTCCTGCCTCACCTGTGTCTGGTCTCTGCTCTCACAGTCCTGCCTCACCTGTCTCTTGTCTGTCTTACAGTCCTGCCTCACCTGTCTCTGGTCTGTCCCACATTCCTGCCTCACCTGTCTCTTGTCTCTGGTCCCACAGTCCTGCCTCACCTGTCTCTTGACTCTGGTCTCTGGTCCCACAGTCCTGCCTCACCTGTCTCTGGTCTCTGGTCCCACAGTCCTTCCTCACCTGTCTCTGGTCTCTGGTCTCTCTCACAGTCCTGCCTCAGCTGTCTCTGGTCTCTGGTCCCACAGTCCTGCCTCACCTGTCTCTGGTCTCTCCCACAGTCCTGCCTCATCTGTCTCTGTTCTCTCCCACAGTCTTGCCTCACCTGTCTCTGGTCTCTGGTCTCACAGACCTGCCTCACCTGTCTCTTGTCTCTGGTCCCACAGTCCTGCCTCACCTGGCTCTGGTCTCTGGTCCCACAGTCCTGCCTCACCTGTCTCTGGTCTCTGGTCCCACAGTCCTGCCTCACCTGTCTCTTGTCTGACTCACAGTCCTGCCTCACCTGTCTCTGGTCTGTCCCACAGTCCTGCCTCACCTGTCTCTGGTCTCTGGTCCCACAGTCCTGCCTCACCTGGCTCTGGTCTCTGGTCCCACAGTCCTGCCTCACCTGTCTCTGGTCTCTGGTCCCACAGTCCTGCCTCACCTGTCTCTGGTCTCTCCCACGTTCCTGCCTCACCTGTCTCTTGTCTCTCCCACAATCCTGCCTCACCTGTCTCTGGTCTCTGTTCCCACAGTCCTGCGTCACCTGTCTCTGGTCTCTGGTCCCACAGTCCTGCCTCACCTGTCTCTGGTCTCTCCCACATTCCTGCCTCACCTGTCTCTGGTCTCACAGTCATGCCTCACCTGTCTCTGGTCTCTGGTCTCACAGTCCTGCCTCACCTGTCTCTTGTCTCTGGTCCCACAGTCCTGCCTCACCTGGCTCTGGTCTCTGGTCCCACAGTCCTGCCTCACCTGTCTCTGGTCTCTGGTCCCACAGTCCTGCCTCACCTGTCTCTGGTCCCTCCCACAGTCCTGCCTCACCTGTCTCTTGTCTCTGGTCCCACAGTCCTGCCTCACCTGTCTCTGGTGTCTGGTCCCACAGTCCTGCCTCACCTGTGTCTGGTCTCTGCTCTCACAGTCCTGCCTCACCTGTCTCTTGTCTGTCTTACAGTCCTGCCTCACCTGTCTCTGGTCTGTCCCACAGTCCTGCCTCACCTGTCTCTTGTCTCTGGTCCCACAGTCCTGCCTCACCTGTCTCTTGTCTCTGGTCTCTGGTCCCACAGTCCTGCCTCACCTGTCTCTGGTCTCTGGTCCCACAGTCCTTCCTCACCTGTCTCTGGTCTCTGGTCTCTCTCAGAGTCCTGCCTCAGCTGTCTCTGGTCTCTGGTCCCACAGTCCTGCCTCACCTGTCTCTGGTCTCTCCCACAGTCCTGCCTCATCTGTCTCTGTTCTCTCCCACAGTCTTGCCTCACCTGTCTCTGGTCTCTGGTCTCACAGACCTGCCTCACCTGTCTCTTGTCTCTGGTCCCACAGTCCTGCCTCACCTGGCTCTGGTCTCTGGTCCCACAGTCCTGCCTCACCTGTCTCTGGTCTCTGGTCCCACAGTCCTGCCTCACCTGTCTCTGGTCTCTCCCACAGTCCTGCCTCACCTGTGTCTGGTCTCTGCTCTCACAGTCCTGCCTCACCTGTCTCTTGTCTGACTCACAGTCCTGCCTCACCTGTCTCTGGTCTGTCCCACAGTCCTGCCTCACCTGTCTCTGGTGTCTGGTCCCACAGTCCTGCCTCACCTGTCTCTGGTCTCTGGTCCCACAGTCCTGCCTCACCTGTCTCTGGTCTCTGGTCCCACAGTCCTGCCTCACCTGTCTCTGGTCTCTGGTCTCTCTCACAGTCCTGCCTCAGCTGTCTCTGGTCTCTGGTCCCACAGTCCTGCCTCACCTGTCTCTGGTCTCTCCCACAGTCCTGCCTCACCTGTCTCTGGTCTCTCCCACATTCCTGCCTCACCTGTCTCTGGTCTCTCCCACAGTCCTGCCTCACCTGTCTCTGTTCTCGCCCACATTCCTGCCTCACGTGTCTCTGGTCTCACAGTCCTGCCTCACCTGTCTCTTGTCTCTGGTCCCACAGTCCTGCCTCACCTGTCTCTGGTCTCTGGTCCCACAGTCCTGCCTCACCTGTCTCTGGTCTCTCCCACAGTCCTGCCTCACCTGTGTCTGGTCTCTGCTCTCACAGTCCTGCCTCACCTGTCTCTTGTCTGTCTCACAGTCCTGCCTCACCTGTCTCTGGTCTGTCCCACAGTCCTGCCTCACCTGTCTCTGGTCTGTCCCACAGTCCTGCCTCACCTGTCTCTTGTCTCTGGTCCCACAGTCCTGCCTCACCTGTCTCTTGTCTCTGGTCCCACAGTCCTGCCTCACCTGTCTCTGGTCTCTGGTCCCACAGTCCTGCCTCACCTGTCTCTGGTCTCTGGTCCCACAGTCCTGCCTCACCTGTCTCTGGTCTCTGGTCTCACAGTCCTGCCTCACCTGTCTCTGGTCTCTCCCACAGTCCTGCCTCACCTGTCTCTGTTCTCTCCCACAGTCCTGCCTGACCTGTCTCTGTTCTCTGGTCTCACAGTCCTGCCTCACCTGTCTCTGGTCTCTGGTCCCACAGTCCTGCCTCACCTGTCTCTGGTCTCTGGTCCCACAGTCCTGCCTCATCTGTCTCTGGTCTCTGGTCTCTCTCACAGTCCTGCCTTAGCTGTCTCTGGTCGCTGGTCCCACAGTCCTGCCTCACCTGTCTCTGGTCTCTCCCACAGTCCTGCCTCACCTGTCTCTGGTCTCTCCCACATTCCTGCCTCACCTGTCTCTGTTCTCTCCCACATTCCTGCCTCACGTGTCTCTGGTCTCACAGTGCTGCCTCACCTGTCTCTGGTCTCTGGTCTCACAGTCCTTCCTCACCTGTCTCTTGTCTCTGGTCCCACAGTCCTGCCTCACCTGTCTCTTGTCTCTGGTCCCACAGTCCTGCCTCACCTGGCTCTGGTCTCTGGTCCCACAGTCCTGCCTCACCTGGCTCTGGTCTCTGGTCCCACAGTACTGCCTCACCTGTCTCTGGTCTCTGGTCCCATAGTCCTGCCTCACCTGTCTCTGGTCTCTGGTCCCACAGTCCTGCCTCACCTGTCTCTGGTCTCTCCCACAGTCCTGCCTCACCTGTGTCTGGTCTCTGCTCTCACAGTCCTGCCTCACCTGTCTCTTGTCTGTCTCACAGTCCTGCCTCACCTGTCTCTGGTCTATCCCACAGTCCTGCCTCACCTGTCTCTGGTCTGTCCCACAGTCCTGCCTCACCTGTCTCTTGTCTCTGGTCCCACAGTCCTGCCTCACCTGTCTCTTGTCTCTGGTCCCACAGTCCTGCCTCACCTGTCTCTGGTCTCTGGTCCCTCAGTCCTGCCTCACCTGTCTCTGGTCTCTGGTCTCACAGTCCTGCCTCATCTGTCTCTGGTCTCTCCCACAGTCCTGCCTCACCTGTCTCTGTTCTCTGCCACAGTCCTGCCTCACCTGTCTCTTATCTCTGGTCCCACAGTCCTGCCTCACCTGGCTCTTGTCTCTGGTCCCACAGTCCTGCCTCACCTGTCTCTGGTCTCTGGTCCCACAGTTCTGCCTCACCTGGCTCTTGTCTCTGGTCCCACAGTCCTGCCTCACCTGTCTCTGGTCTCTGGTCCCACAGTCCTGCCTCACCTGTCTCTGGTCTCTGGTCCCACAGTCCTGCCTCACCTGTCTCTTGTCTCTGGTCCCACAGTCCTGCCTCAGCTGTCTCTGGTCTCTGGTCCCACAGTCCTGCCTCTCCTGTCTCTGGTCTCTGGTCCCTCAGTCCTGCCTCACCTGTCTCTGGTCTCTGGTCTCACAGTCCTGCCTCACCTGTCTCTGGTCTCTCCCACAGTCCTGCCTCACCTGTCTCTGTTCTCTCCCACAGTCCTGCCTCACCTGTCTCTGGTCTCTGGTCTCACAGTCCTGCCTCACCTGGCTCTGGTCTCTGGTCCCACAGTCCTGCCTCACCTGTCTCTGGTCTCTGGTACCACAGTCCTGCCTCACCTGTCTCTGGTCCCTCCCACAGTCCTGCCTCACCTGTCTCTTGTCTCTGGTCCCACAGTCCTGCCTCACCTGTCTCTGGTATCTGGTCCCACAGTCCTGCCTCACCTGTCTCTGGTCTCTGTTCCCACAGTCATGCCTCACCTGTCTCTGGTCTCTGGTCCCACAGTCCTGCCTCACCTGTCTCTGGTCTCTGGTCTCTCCCACAGTCCTGCCTCACCTGTGTCTGGTCTCTGCTCTCACATTCCTGCCTCACCTGTCTCTTGTCTGTCTTACAGTCCTGCCTCACCTGTCTCTGGTCTGTCCCACAGTCCTGCCTCACCTGTCTCTTGTCTCTGGTCCCACAGTCCTGCCTCACCTGTCTCTGGTCTCTGGTCTCTGGTCCCACAGTCCTGCCTCACCTGTCTCTGGTCTCTGGTCTCTGGTCCCACAGTCCTGCCTCACCTGTCTCTGGTCTCTGGTCCCACAGTCCTGCCTCACCTTTCTCTGGTCTCTGGTCCCACAGTCCTGCCTCACCTGGCTCTGGTCTCTGGTCCCACAGTCCTGCCTCACCTGTCTCTGGTCTCTGGTCCCACAGTCCTGCCTCACCTGTCTCTGGTCTCTCCCACAGTCCTGCCTCACCTGTCTCTGGTGTCTGGTCCCACAGTCCTGCCTCACCTGTCTCTGGTCTCTGGTCCCACAGTCCTGCCTCGCCTGTCTCTGGTCTCTGGTCTCTCCCACAGTCCTGCCTCACCTGTGTCTGGTCTCTGCTCTCACAGTCCTGCCTCACCTGTCTCTTGTCTGTCTTACAGTCCTGCCTCACCTGTCTCTGGTCTGTCCCACAGTCCTGCCTCACCTGTCTCTTGTCTCTGGTCTGTCCCACAGTCCTGCCTCACCTGTCTCTGGTCTCTGGTCTCTGGTCCCACAGTCCTGCCTCACCTGTCTCTGGTCTCTGGTCCCACAGTCCTGCCTCACCTGTCTCTGGTCTCAGGTCTCACAGTCCTGCCTCACCTGGCTCTGGTCTCTGGTCCCACAGTCCTGCCTCACATGTCTCTGGTCTCTGGTCCCACAGTCCTGCCTCACCTGTCTCTGGTCTCTCCCACGTTCCTGCCTCACCTGTCTCTTGTCTCTCCCACAATCCTGCCTCACCTGTCTCTGGTCTCTGTTCCCACAGTCCTGCGTCACCTGTCTCTGGTCTCTGGTCCCACAGTCCTGCCTCACCTGTCTCTGGTCTCTCCCACATTCCTGCCTCACCTGTCTCTGGTCTCACAGTCATGCCTCACCTGTCTCTGGTCTCTGGTCTCACAGTCCTGCCTCACCTGTCTCTTGTCTCTGGTCCCACAGTCCTGCCTCACCTGGCTCTGGTCTCTGGTCCCACAGTCCTGCCTCACCTGTCTCTGGTCTCTGGTCCCACAGTCCTGCCTCACCTGTCTCTGGTCCCTCCCACAGTCCTGCCTCACCTGTCTCTTGTCTCTGGTCCCACAGTCCTGCCTCACCTGTCTCTGGTGTCTGGTCCCACAGTCCTGCCTCACCTGTGTCTGGTCTCTGCTCTCACAGTCCTGCCTCACCTGTCTCTTGTCTGTCTTACAGTCCTGCCTCACCTGTCTCTGGTCTGTCCCACAGTCCTGCCTCACCTGTCTCTTGTCTCTGGTCCCACAGTCCTGCCTCACCTGTCTCTTGTCTCTGGTCTCTGGTCCCACAGTCCTGCCTCACCTGTCTCTGGTCTCTGGTCCCACAGTCCTTCCTCACCTGTCTCTGGTCTCTGGTCTCTCTCACAGTCCTGCCTCAGCTGTCTCTGGTCTCTGGTCCCACAGTCCTGCCTCACCTGTCTCTGGTCTCTCCCACAGTCCTGCCTCACCTGTCTCTGTTCTCTCCCACAGTCTTGCCTCACCTGTCTCTGGTCTCTGGTCTCACAGACCTGCCTCACCTGTCTCTTGTCTCTGGTCCCACAGTCCTGCCTCACCTGGCTCTGGTCTCTGGTCCCACAGTCCTGCCTCACCTGTCTCTGGTCTCTGGTCCCACAGTCCTGCCTCACCTGTCTCTGGTCTCTCCCACAGTCCTGCCTCACCTGTGTCTGGTCTCTGCTCTCACAGTCCTGCCTCACCTGTCTCTTGTCTGACTCACAGTCCTGCCTCACCTGTCTCTGGTCTGTCCCACAGTCCTGCCTCACCTGTCTCTGGTGTCTGGTCCCACAGTCCTGCCTCACCTGTCTCTGGTCTCTGGTCCCACAGTCCTGCCTCACCTGTCTCTGGTCTCTGGTCCCACAGTCCTGCCTCACCTGTCTCTGGTCTCTGGTCTCTCTCACAGTCCTGCCTCAGCTGTCTCTGGTCTCTGGTCCCACAGTCCTGCCTCACCTGTCTCTGGTCTCTCCCACAGTCCTGCCTCACCTGTCTCTTGTCTCTCCCACATTCCTGCCTCACCTGTCTCTGGTCTCTCCCACAGTCCTGCCTCACCTGTCTCTGTTCTCGCCCACATTCCTGCCTCACGTGTCTCTGGTCTCACAGTCCTGCCTCACCTGTCTCTTGTCTCTGGTCCCACAGTCCTGCCTCACCTGTCTCTGGTCTCTGGTCCCACAGTCCTGCCTCACCTGCCTCTGGTCTCTCCCACAGTCCTGCCTCACCTGTGTCTGGTCTCTGCTCTCACAGTCCTGCCTCACCTGTCTCTTGTCTGTCTCACAGTCCTGCCTCACCTGTCTCTGGTCTGTCCCACAGTCCTGCCTCACCTGTCTCTGGTCTGTCCCACAGTCCTGCCTCACCTGTCTCTTGTCTCTGGTCCCACAGTCCTGCCTCACCTGTCTCTTGTCTCTGGTCCCACAGTCCTGCCTCACCTGTCTCTGGTCTCTGGTCCCACAGTCCTGCCTCACCTGTCTCTGGTCTCTGGTCCCACAGTCCTGCCTCACCTGTCTCTGGTCTCTGGTCTCACAGTCCTGCCTCACCTGTCTCTGGTCTCTCCCACAGTCCTGCCTCACCTGTCTCTGTTCTCTCCCACAGTCCTGCCTGACCTGTCTCTGTTCTCTGGTCTCACAGTCCTGCCTCACCTGTCTCTTGTCTCTGGTCCCACAGTCCTGCCTCACCTGTCCCTGGTCTCTGGTCCCACAGTCCTGCCTCACCTGTCTCTGGTCTCTGGTCCCACAGTCCTGCCTCACCTGTCTCTGGTCTCTCCCACATTCCTGCCTTACCTGTCTCTGGTCTCTCCCACAGTCCTGCCTCACCTGTCTCTGTTCTCTCCCACATTCCTGCCTCACCTGTCTCTGGTCTCACAGTCCTGCCTCACCTGTCTCTGGTCTCTGGTCTCACAGTCCTGCCTCACCTGTCTCTTGTCTCTGGTCCCACAGTCCTGCCTCACCTGTCTCTTGTCTCTGGTCCCACAGTCCTGCCTCACCTGTCTCTGGTCTCTGGTCCCACAGTCCTGCCTCAACTGTCTCTGGTCTCTGGTCCCACAGTCCTGCCTCACCTGTCTCTGGTCTCTCCCACAGTCCTGCCTCACCTGTGTCTGGTCTCTGCTCTCACAGTCCTGCCTCACCTGTCTGTTGTCTGTCTCACAGTCCTGCCTCACCTGTCTCTGGTCTCTCCCACATTCCTGCCTTACCTGTCTCTGGTCTCTCCCACAGTCCTGCCTCACCTGTCTCTGTTCTCTCCCACATTCCTGCCTCACCTGTCTCTGGTCTCACAGTCCTGCCTCACCTGTCTCTGGTCTCTGGTCTCATAGTCCTGCCTCACCTGTCTCTTGTCTCTGGTCCCACTGTCCTGCCTCACCTGTCTCTTGTCTCTTGTCCCACAGTCCTGCCTCACCTGTCTCTGGTCTCTGGTCCCACAGTCCTGCCTCACCTGTCTCTGGTCTCTGATCCCACAGTCCTGCCTCACCTGTCTCTGGTCTCTCCCACAGTCCTGCCTCACCTGTGTCTGGTCTCTGCTCTCACAGTCCTGCCTCACCTGTCTCTTGTCTGTCTCACAGTCCTGCCTCACCTGTCTCTGGTCTGTCCCACAGTCCTGCCTCACCTGTCTCTGGTCTGTCCCACAGTCCTGCCTCACCTGTCTCTTGTCTCTGGTCCCACAGTCCTGCCTCACCTGTCTCTTGTCTCTGGACCCACAGTCCTGCCTCACCTGTCTCTGGTCTCTGGTCCCACAGTCCTGCCT
The DNA here is from genome assembly GCF_048418815.1 of Hemitrygon akajei. Taxonomy (NCBI): domain Eukaryota; kingdom Metazoa; phylum Chordata; class Chondrichthyes; order Myliobatiformes; family Dasyatidae; genus Hemitrygon; species Hemitrygon akajei. The sequence continues at coordinate 107,630,475 of NC_133128.1, read as the reverse complement.
CACCTGTCTCTGGTCTCTGGTCCCACAGTCCTGACTCACCTGTCTCTGGTCTCTGGTCTCTCCCACAGTCCTGCCTCACCTGTCTCTGGTCTCTGCTCTCACAGTCCTGCCTCACCTGTCTCTGGTCTCTGGTCTCACAGTCCTGCCTCACCTGGCTCTGGTCTCTGGTCCCACAGTCCTGCCTCACCTGTCTCTGGTCTCTGGTCCCACAGTCCTGCCTCACCTGTCTCTGGTCTCTCCCACGTTCCTGCCTCACCTGTCTCTTGTCTCTCCCACAATCCTGCCTCACCTGTCTCTGGTCTCTGTTCCCACAGTCCTGCGTCACCTGTCTCTGGTCTCTGGTCCCACAGTCCTGCCTCACCTGTCTCTGGTCTCTCCCACATTCCTGCCTCACCTGTCTCTGGTCTCACAGTCATGCCTCACCTGTCTCTGGTCTCTGGTCTCACAGTCCTGCCTCACCTGTCTCTTGTCTCTGGTCCCACAGTCCTGCCTCAGCTGTCTCTGGTCTCTGGTCCCACAGTCCTGCCTCAACTGTCTCTGGTCTCTGGTCCCACAGTCCTGCCTCACCTGTCTCTGGTCTCTCCCACAGTCCTGCCTCACCTGTGTCTGGTCTCTGCTCTCACAGTCCTGCCTCACCTGTCTGTTGTCTGTCTCACAGTCCTGCCTCACCTGTCTCTGGTCTGTCCCACAGTCCTGCCTCACCTGTCTCTGGTCTCTCCCACATTCCTGCCTTACCTGTCTCTGGTCTCTCCCACAGTCCTGCCTCACCTGTCTCTGTTCTCTCCCACATTCCTGCCTCACCTGTCTCTGGTCTCACAGTCCTGCCTCACCTGTCTCTGGTCTCTGGTCTCATAGTCCTGCCTCACCTGTCTCTTGTCTCTGGTCCCACTGTCCTGCCTCACCTGTCTCTTGTCTCTTGTCCCACAGTCCTGCCTCACCTGTCTCTGGTCTCTGGTCCCACAGTCCTGCCTCACCTGTCTCTGGTCTCTGATCCCACAGTCCTGCCTCACCTGTCTCTGGTCTCTCCCACAGTCCTGCCTCACCTGTGTCTGGTCTCTGCTCTCACAGTCCTGCCTCACCTGTCTCTTGTCTGTCTCACAGTCCTGCCTCACCTGTCTCTGGTCTGTCCCACAGTCCTGCCTCACCTGTCTCTGGTCTGTCCCACAGTCCTGCCTCACCTGTCTCTTGTCTCTGGTCCCACAGTCCTGCCTCACCTGTCTCTTGTCTCTGGACCCACAGTCCTACCTCACCTGTCTCTGGTCTCTGGTCCCACAGTCCTGCCTCACCTGTCTCTGGTCTCTGGTCCCACAGTCCTGACTCACCTGTCTCTGGTCTCTGGTCTCTCCCACAGTCCTGCCTCACCTGTCTCTGGTCTCTGCTCTCACAGTCCTGCCTCACCTGTCTCTGGTCTCTGGTCTCACAGTCCTGCCTCACCTGGCTCTGGTCTCTGGTCCAACATTCCTGCCTCACCTGTCTCTGGTCTCTCCCACAATCCTGCCTCACCTGTCTCTGGTCTCTGTTCCCACAGTCCTGCGTCACCTGTCTCTGGTCTCTGGTCCCACAGTCCTGCCTCACCTGTCTCTGGTCTCTCCCACATTCCTGCCTCACCTGTCTCTGGTCTCACAGTCATGCCTCACCTGTCTCTGGTCTCTGGTCTCACAGTCCTGCCTCACCTGTCTCTTGTCTCTGGTCCCACAGTCCTGCCTCACCTGTCTCTTGTCTCTGGTCCCACAGTCCTGCCTCACCTGTCTCTTGTCTCTGGTCCCACAGTCCTGCCTCACCTGGCTCTGGTCACTGGTCCCACAGTCCTGCCTCACCTGTGTCTGGTCTCTGGTCCCACAGTCCTGCCTCACCTGTCTCTGGTCTCTCCCACAGTCCTGCCTCACCTGTGTCTGGTCTCTGCTCTCACAGTCCTGCCTCACCTGTCTCTTGTCTGTCTCACAGTCCTGCCTCACCTGTCTCTGGTCTGTCCCACAGTCCTGCCTCACCTGTCTCTGGTGTCTGGTCCCACAGTCCTGCCTCACCTGTCTCTGGTCTCTGGTCCCACAGTCCTGCCTCACCTGTCTCTGGTCTCTGGTCTCTCTCACAGTCCTGCCTCAGCTGTCTCTTGTCTCTGGTCCCACAGTCCTGCCTCACCTGTCTCTGGTCTCTGGTCCCACAGTCCTGCCTCACCTGTCTCTGGTCTCTGGTCCCACAGTCCTGCCTCACCTGTCTCTGGTCTCTCCCACAGTCCTGCCTCACCTGTGTCTGGTCTCTGCTCCCACAGTCCTGCCTCAACTGTCTGTTGTCTGTCTCACAGTCCTGCCTCACCTGTCTCTGGTCTGTCCCACAGTCCTGCCTCACCTGTCTCTGGTCTCTCCCACATTCCTGCCTTACCTGTCTCTGGTCTCTCCCACAGTCCTGCCTCACCTGTCTCTGTTCTCTCCCACATTCCTGCCTCACCTGTCTCTGGTCTCACAGTCCTGCCTCACCTGTCTCTGGTCTCTGGTCTCATAGTCCTGCCTCACCTGTCTCTTGTCTCTGGTCCCACTGTCCTGCCTCACCTGTCTCTTGTCTCTTGTCCCACAGTCCTGCCTCACCTGTCTCTGGTCTCTGGTCCCACAGTCCTGCCTCACCTGTCTCTGGTCTCTGATCCCACAGTCCTGCCTCACCTGTCTCTGGTCTCTCCCACAGTCCTGCCTCACCTGTGTCTGGTCTCTGCTCTCACAGTCCTGCCTCACCTGTCTCTTGTCTGTCTCACAGTCCTGCCTCACCTGTCTCTGGTCTGTCCCACAGTCCTGCCTCACCTGTCTCTGGTCTGTCCCACAGTCCTGCCTCACCTGTCTCTGGTCTCTGGTCCCACAGTCCTGCCTCACCTGTCTCTGGTCTCTCCCACAGTCCTGCCTCACCTGTGTCTGGTCTCTGCTCTCACAGTCCTGCCTCACCTGTCTCTTGTCTGTCTCACAGTCCTGCCTCACCTGTCTCTGGTCTGTCCCACAGTCCTGCCTCACCTGTCTCTGGTGTCTGGTCCCACAGTCCTGCCTCACCTGTCTCTGGTCTCTGGTCCCACAGTCCTGCCTCACCTGTCTCTGGTCTCTGGTCTCTCTCACAGTCCTGCCTCAGCTGTCTCTTGTCTCTGGTCCCACAGTCCTGCCTCACCTGTCTCTGGTCTCTGGTCCCACAGTCCTGCCTCAACTGTCTCTGGTCTCTGGTCCCACAGTCCTGCCTCACCTGTCTCTGGTCTCTCCCACAGTCCTGCCTCACCTGTGTCTGGTCTCTGCTCTCACAGTCCTGCCTCACCTGTCTGTTGTCTGTCTCACAGTCCTGCCTCACCTGTCTCTGGTCTGTCCTACAGTCCTGCCTCACCTGTCTCTGGTCTCTCCCACATTCCTGCCTTACCTGTCTCTGGTCTCTCCCACAGTCCTGCCTCACCTGTCTCTGTTCTCTCCCACATTCCTGCCTCACCTGTCTCTGGTCTCACAGTCCTGCCTCACCTGTCTCTGGTCTCTGGTCTCATAGTCCGGCCTCACCTGTCTCTTGTCTCTGGTCCCACTGTCCTGCCTCACCTGTCTCTTGTCTCTTGTCCCACAGTCCTGCCTCACCTGTCTCTGGTCTCTGGTCCCACAGTCCTGCCTCACCTGTCTCTGGTCTCTGATCCCACAGTCCTGCCTCACCTGTCTCTGGTCTCTCCCACAGTCCTGCCTCACCTGTGTCTGGTCTCTGCTCTCACAGTCCTGCCTCACCTGTCTCTTGTCTGTCTCACAGTCCTGCCTCACCTGTCTCTGGTCTGTCCCACAGTCCTGCCTCACCTGTCTCTGGTCTGTCCCACAGTCCTGCCTCACCTGTCTCTTGTCTCTGGTCCCACAGTCCTGCCTCACCTGTCTCTTGTCTCTGGACCCACAGTCCTGCCTCACCTGTCTCTGGTCTCTGGTCCCACAGTCCTGCCTCACCTGTCTCTGGTCTCTGGTCCCACAGTCCTGACTCACCTGTCTCTGGTCTCTGGTCTCTCCCACAGTCCTGCCTCACCTGTCTCTGGTCTCTGCTCTCACAGTCCTGCCTCACCTGTCTCTGGTCTCTGGTCTCACAGTCCTGCCTCACCTGGCTCTGGTCTCTGGTCCCACAGTCCTGCCTCACCTGTCTCTGGTCTCTGGTCCCACAGTCCTGCCTCACCTGTCTCTGGTCTCTCCCACGTTCCTGCCTCACCTGTCTCTTGTCTCTGGTCCCACAGTCCTGCCTCACCTGGCTCTGGTCACTGGTCCCACAGTCCTGCCTCACCTGTCTCTGGTCTCTGGTCCCACAGTCCTGCCTCACCTGTCTCTGGTCTCTCCCATAGTCCTGCCTCACCTGTGTCTGGTCTCTGCTCTCACAGTCCTGCCTCACCTGTCTCTTGTCTGTCTCACAGTCCTGCCTCACCTGTCTCTGGTCTGTCCCACAGTCCTGCCTCACCTGTCTCTGGTGTCTGGTCCCACAGTCCTGCCTCACCTGTCTCTGGTCTCTGGTCCCACAGTCCTGCCTCACCTGTCTCTGGTCTCTGGTCTCTCTCACAGTCCTGCCTCAGCTGTCTCTTGTCTCTGGTCCCACAGTCCTGCCTCACCTGTCTCTGGTCTCTGGTCCCACAGTCCTGCCTCAACTGTCTCTGGTCTCTGGTCCCACAGTCCTGCCTCACCTGTCTCTGGTCTCTCCCACAGTCCTGCCTCACCTGTGTCTGGTCTCTGCTCTCACAGTCCTGCCTCACCTGTCTGTTGTCTGTCTCACAGTCCTGCCTCACCTGTCTCTGGTCTGTCCCACAGTCCTGCCTCACCTGTCTCTGGTCTCTCCCACATTCCTGCCTTACCTGTCTCTGGTCTCTCCCACAGTCCTGCCTCACCTGTGTCTGGTCTCTGCTCTCACAGTCCTGCCTCACCTGTCTGTTGTCTGTCTCACCGTCCTGCCTCACCTGTCTCTGGTCTGTCCCACAGTCCTGCCTCACCTGTCTCTGGTCTCTCCCACATTCCTGCCTTACCTGTCTCTGGTCTCTCCCACAGTCCTGCCTCACCTGTCTCTGTTCTCTCCCACATTCCTGCCTCACCTGTCTCTGGTCTCACAGTCCTGCCTCACCTGTCTCTGGTCTCTGGTCTCATAGTCCTGCCTCACCTGTCTCTTGTCTCTGGTCCCACTATCCTGCCTCACCTGTCTCTTGTCTCTTGTCCCACAGTCCTGCCTCACCTGTCTCTCGTCTCTGGTCCCACAGTCCTGCCTCACCTGTCTCTGGTCTCTGATCCCACAGTCCTGCCTCACCTGTCTCTGGTCTCTCCCACAGTCCTGCCTCACCTGTGTCTGGTCTCTGCTCTCACAGTCCTGCCTCACCTGTCTCTTGTCTGTCTCACAGTCCTGCCTCACCTGTCTCTGGTCTGTCCCACAGTCCTGCCTCACCTGTCTCTGGTCTGTCCCACAGTCCTGCCTCACCTGTCTCTTGTCTCTGGTCCCACAGTCCTGCCTCACCTGTCTCTTGTCTCTGGACCCACAGTCCTGCCTCACCTGTCTCTGGTCTCTGGTCCCACAGTCCTGCCTCACCTGTCTCTGGTCTCTGGTCCCACAGTCCTGACTCACCTGTCTCTGGTCTCTGGTCTCTCCCACAGTCCTGCCTCACCTGTCTCTGGTCTCTGCTCTCACAGTCCTGCCTCACCTGTCTCTGGTCTCTGGTCTCACAGTCCTGCCTCACCTGTCTCTGGTCTCTCCCACAGTCCTGCCTCACCTGTGTCTGGTCTCTGCTCTCACAGTCCTGCCTCACCTGTCTCTTGTCTGTCTCACAGTCCTGCCTCACCTGTCTCTGGTCTGTCCCACAGTCCTGCCTCACCTGTCTCTGGTCTGTCCCACAGTCCTGCCTCACCTGTCTCTTGTCTCTGGTCCCACAGTCCTGCCTCACCTGTCTCTTGTCTCTGGACCCACAGTCCTGCCTCACCTGTCTCTGGTCTCTGGTCCCACAGTCCTGCCTCACCTGTCTCTGGTCTCTCCCACGTTCCTGCCTCACCTGTCTCTTGTCTCTGGTCCCACAGTCCTGCCTCACCTGGCTCTGGTCACTGGTCCCACAGTCCTGCCTCACCTGTCTCTGGTCTCTGGTCCCACAGTCCTGCCTCACCTGTCTCTGGTCTCTCCCACAGTCCTGCCTCACCTGTGTCTGGTCTCTGCTCTCACAGTCCTGCCTCACCTGTCTCTTGTCTGTCTCACAGTCCTGCCTCACCTGTCTCTGGTCTGTCCCACAGTCCTGCCTCACCTGTCTCTGGTGTCTGGTCCCACAGTCCTGCCTCACCTGTCTCTGGTCTCTGGTCCCACAGTCCTGCCTCACCTGTCTCTGGTCTCTGGTCTCTCCCACAGTCCTGCCTCACCTGTCTCTGTTCTCTCCCACATTCCTGCCTCACCTGTCTCTGGTCTCACAGTCCTGCCTCACCTGTCTCTGGTCTCTGGTCTCATAGTCCTGCCTCACCTGTCTCTTGTCTCTGGTCCCACTGTCCTGCCTCACCTGTCTCTTGTCTCTTGTCCCACAGTCCTGCCTCACCTGTCTCTGGTCTCTGGTCCCACAGTCCTGCCTCACCTGTCTCTGGTCTCTGATCCCACAGTCCTGCCTCACCTGTCTCTGGTCTCTCCCACAGTCCTGCCTCACCTGTGTCTGGTCTCTGCTCTCACAGTCCTGCCTCACCTGTCTCTTGTCTGTCTCACAGTCCTGCCTCACCTGTCTCTGGTCTGTCCCACAGTCCTGCCTCACCTGTCTCTGGTCTGTCCCACAGTCCTGCCTCACCTGTCTCTTGTCTCTGGTCCCACAGTCCTGCCTCACCTGTCTCTTGTCTCTGGACCCACAGTCCTGCCTCACCTGTCTCTGGTCTCTGGTCCCACAGTCCTGCCTCACCTGTCTCTGGTCTCTGGTCCCACAGTCCTGACTCACCTGTCTCTGGTCTCTGGTCTCTCCCACAGTCCTGCCTCACCTGTCTCTGGTCTCTGCTCTCACAGTCCTGCCTCACCTGTCTCTGGTCTCTGGTCTCACAGTCCTGCCTCACCTGGCTCTGGTCTCTGGTCCCACAGTCCTGCCTCACCTGTCTCTGGTCTCTGGTCCCACAGTCCTGCCTCACCTGTCTCTGGTCTCTCCCACGTTCCTGCCTCACCTGTCTCTTGTCTCTCCCACAATCCTGCCTCACCTGTCTCTGGTCTCTGTTCCCACAGTCCTGCGTCACCTGTCTCTGGTCTCTGGTCCCACAGTCCTGCCTCACCTGTCTCTGGTCTCTCCCACATTCCTGCCTCACCTGTCTCTGGTCTCACAGTCATGCCTCACCTGTCTCTGGTCTCTGGTCTCACAGTCCTGCCTCACCTGTCTCTTGTCTCTGGTCCCACAGTCCTGCCTCACCTGTCTCTTGTCTCTGGTCCCACAGTCCTGCCTCACCTGTCTCTTGTCTCTGGTCCCACAGTCCTGCCTCACCTGGCTCTGGTCACTGGTCCCACAGTCCTGCCTCACCTGTCTCTGGTCTCTGGTCCCACAGTCCGGCCTCACCTGTCTCTGGTCTCTCCCACAGTCCTGCCTCACCTGTGTCTGGTCTCTGCTCTCACAGTCCTGCCTCACCTGTCTCTTGTCTGTCTCACAGTCCTGCCTCACCTGTCTCTGGTCTGTCCCACAGTCCTGCCTCACCTGTCTCTGGTGTCTGGTCCCACAGTCCTGCCTCACCTGTCTCTGGTCTCTGGTCCCACAGTCCTGCCTCACCTGTCTCTGGTCTCTGGTCTCTCTCACAGTCCTGCCTCAGCTGTCTCTTGTCTCTGGTCCCACAGTCCTGCCTCACCTGTCTCTGGTCTCTGGTCCCACAGTCCTGCCTCAACTGTCTATGGTCTCTGGTCCCACAGTCCTGCCTCACCTGTCTCTGGTCTCTCCCACAGTCCTGCCTCACCTGTGTCTGGTCTCTGCTCTCACAGTCCTGCCTCACCTGTCTGTTGTCTGTCTCACAGTCCTGCCTCACCTGTCTCTGGTCTGTCCCACAGTCCTGCCTCACCTGTCTCTGGTCTCTCCCACATTCCTGCCTTACCTGTCTCTGGTCTCTCCCAGAGTCCTGCCTCACCTGTCTCTGTTCTCTCCCACATTCCTGCCTCACCTGTCTCTGGTCTCACAGTCCTGCCTCACCTGTCTCTGGTCTCTGGTCTCATAGTCCTGCCTCACCTGTCTCTTGTCTCTGGTCCCACTGTCCTGCCTCACCTGTCTCTTGTCTCTTGTCCCACAGTCCTGCCTCACCTGTCTCTGGTCTCTGGTCCCACAGTCCTGCCTCACCTGTCTCTGGTCTCTGATCCCACAGTCCTGCCTCACCTGTCTCTGGTCTCTCCCACAGTCCTGCCTCACCTGTGTATGGTCTCTGCTCTCACTGTCCTGCCTCACCTGTCTCTTGTCTGTCTCACAGTCCTGCCTCACCTGTCTCTGGTCTGTCCCACAGTCCTGCCTCACCTGTCTCTGGTCTGTCCCACAGTCCTGCCTCACCTGTCTCTTGTCTCTGGTCCCACAGTCCTGCCTCACCTGTCTCTTGTCTCTGGACCCACAGTCCTGCCTCACCTGTCTCTGGTCTCTGGTCCCACAGTCCTGCCTCACCTGTCTCTGGTCTCTGGTCCCACAGTCCTGACTCACCTGTCTCTGGTCTCTGGTCTCTCCCACAGTCCTGCCTCACCTGTCTCTGGTCTCTGCTCTCACAGTCCTGCCTCACCTGTCTCTGGTCTCTGGTCTCACAGTCCTGCCTCACCTGGCTCTGGTCTCTGGTCCCACAGTCCTGCCTCACCTGTCTCTGGTCTCTGGTCCCACAGTCCTGCCTCACCTGTCTCTGGTCTCTCCCACGTTCCTGCCTCACCTGTCTCTTGTCTCTCCCACAATCCTGCCTCACCTGTCTCTGGTCTCTGTTCCCACAGTCCTGCGTCACCTGTCTCTGGTCTCTGGTCCCACAGTCCTGCCTCACCTGTCTCTGGTCTCTCCCACATTCCTGCCTCACCTGTCTCTGGTCTCACAGTCATGCCTCACCTGTCTCTGGTCTCTGGTCTCACAGTCCTGCCTCACCTGTCTCTTGTCTCTGGTCCCACAGTCCTGCCTCACCTGTCTCTTGTCTCTGGTCCCACAGTCCTGCCTCACCTGGCTCTGGTCTCTGGTCCCACAGTCCTGCCTCACCTGTCTCTGGTCTCTGGTCCCACAGTCCTGCCTCACCTGTCTCTTGTCCCTCCCACAGTCCTGCCTCACCTGTCTCTTGTCTCTGGTCCCACAGTCCTGCCTCACCTGTCTCTGGTGTCTGGTCCCACAGTCCTGCCTCACCTGTCTCTTGTCTCTGGTCCCACAGTCCTGCCTCACCTGTCTCTTGTCTGTCTTACAGTCCTGCCTCACCTGTCTCTGGTCTGTCCCACAGTCCTGCCTCACCTGTCTCTTGTCTCTGGTCCCACAGTCCTGCCTCACCTGTCTCTTGTCTCTGGTCTCTGGTCCCACAGTCCTGCCTCACCTGTCTCTGGTCTCTGGTCCCACAGTCCTTCCTCACCTGTCTCTGGTCTCTGGTCTCTCTCACAGTCCTGCCTCAGCTGTCTCTGGTCTCTGGTCCCACAGTCCTGCCTCACCTGTCTCTGGTCTCTCCCACAGTCCTGCCTCACCTGTCTCTGTTCTCTCCCACAGTCTTGCCTCACCTGTCTCTGGTCTCTGGTCTCACAGACCTGCCTCACCTGTCTCTTGTCTCTGGTCCCACAGTCCTGCCTCACCTGGCTCTGGTCACTGGTCCCACAGTCCTGCCTCACCTGTCTCTGGTCTCTGGTCCCACAGTCCTGCCTCACCTGTCTCTGGTCTCTCCCACAGTCCTGCCTCACCTGTGTCTGGTCTCTGCTCTCACAGTCCTGCCTCACCTGTCTCTTGTCTGTCTCACAGTCCTGCCTCACCTGTCTCTGGTCTGTCCCACATTCCTGCCTCACCTCTCTCTGGTGTCTGGTCCCACAGTCCTGCCTCACCTGTCTCTGGTCTCTGGTCCCACAGTCCTGCCTCACCTGTCTCTGGTCTCTGGTCTCTCTCACAGTCCTGCCTCAGCTGTCTCTGGTCTCTGGTCCCACAGTCCTGCCTCACCTGTCTCTGGTCTCTCCCACAGTCCTGCCTCACCTGTCTCTGGTCTCTCCCACATTCCTGCCTCACCTGTCTCTGGTCTCTCCGACAGTCCTGCCTCACCTGTCTCTGTTCTCTCCCACATTCCTGCCTCACGTGTCTCTGGTCTCACAGTCCTGCCTCACCTGTCTCTTGTCTCTGGTCCCACAGTCCTGCCTCACCTGTCTCTGGTCTCTGGTCCCACAGTCCTGCCTCACCTGTCTCTGGTCTCTCCCACAGTCCTGCCTCACCTGTGTCTGGTCTCTGCTCTCACAGTCCTGCCTCACCTGTCTCTTGTCTGTCTCACAGTCCTGCCTCACCTGTCTCTGGTCTCTCCCACAGTCCTGCCTCACCTGTCTCTGTTCTCTCCCACATTCCTGCCTCACGTGTCTCTGGTCTCACAGTCCTGCCTCACTTGTCTCTTGTCTCTGGTCCCACAGTCCTGCCTCACCTGTCTCTGGTCTCTGGTCCCACAGTCCTGCCTCACCTGTCTCTGGTCTCTCCCACAGTCCTGCCTCACCTGTGTCTGGTCTCTGCTCTCACAGTCCTGCCTCACCTGTCTCTTGTCTGTCCCACAGTCCTGCCTCACCTGTCTCTGGTCTGTCCCACAGTCCTGCCTCACCTGTCTCTTGTCTCTGGTCCCACAGTCCTGCCTCACCTGTCTCTGGTCTCTGGTCCCACAGTCCTACCTCACCTGTCTCTGGTCTCTGGTCCCACAGTCCTGCCTCACCTGTCTCTGGTCTCTGGTCTCACAGTCCTGCCTCACCTGTCTCTGGTCTCTCCCACAGTCCTGCCTCACCTGTCTCTGTTCTCTCCCACAGTCCTGCCTGACCTGTCTCTGTTCTCTGGTCTCACAGTCCTTCCTCACCTGTCTCTTGTCTCTGGTCCCACAGTCCTGCCTCACCTGTCTCTGGTCTCTGGTCCCACAGTCCTGCCTCACCTGTCTCTGGTCTCTGGTCCCACAGTCCTGCCTCACCTGTCTCTGGTCTCTCCCACATTCCTGCCTTACCTGTCTCTGGTCTCTCCCACAGTCCTGCCTCACCTGTCTCTGTTCTCTCCCACATTCCTGCCTCACCTGTCTCTGGTCTCACAGTCCTGCCTCACCTGTCTCTGGTCTCTGGTCTCACAGTCCTGCCTCACCTGTCTCTTGTCTCTGGTCCCACAGTCCTGCCTCACCTGTCTCTTGTCTCTGGTCCCACAGTCCTGCCTCACCTGTCTCTGGTCTCTGGTCCCACAGTCCTGCCTCAACTGTCTCTGGTCTCTGGTCCCACAGTCCTGCCTCACCTGTCTCTGGTCTCTCCCACAGTCCTGCCTCACCTGTGTCTGGTCTCTGCTCTCACAGTCCTGCCTCACCTGTCTCTTGTCTGTCTCACAGTCCTGCCTCACCTGTCTCTGGTCTGTCCCACAGTCCTGCCTCACCTGTCTCTGGTCTCTCCCACATTCCTGCCTTACCTGACTCTGGTGTCTCCCACAGTCCTGCCTCACCTGTCTCTGTTCTCTCCCACATTCCTGCCTCACCTGTCTCTGGTCTCACAGTCCTGCCTCACCTGTCTCTGGTCTCTGGTCTCACAGTCCTGCCTCACCTGTCTCTTGTCTCTGGTCCCACTGTCCTGCCTCACCTGTCTCTTGTCTCTTGTCCCACAGTCCTGCCTCACCTGTCTCTGGTCTCTGGTCCCACAGTCCTGCCTCACCTGTCTCTTGTCTCTGGTCCCACAGTCCTGCCTCACCTGTCTCTGGTCTCTGGTCCCACAGTCCTGCCTCACCTGTCTCTGGTCTCTCCCACAGTCCTGCCTCACCTGTGTCTGGTCTCTGCTCTCACAGTCCTGCCTCACCTGTCTCTTGTCTGTCCCACAGTCCTGCCTCACCTGTCTCTGGTCTGTCCCACAGTCCTGCCTCACCTGTCTCTTGTCTCTGGTCCCACAGTCCTGCCTCACCTGTCTCTGGTCTCTGGTCCCACAGTCCTACCTCACCTGTCTCTGGTCTCTGGTCCCACAGTCCTGCCTCACCTGTCTCTGGTCTCTGGTCTCACAGTCCTGCCTCACCTGTCTCTGGTCTCTCCCACAGTCCTGCCTCACCTGTCTCTGTTCTCTCCCACAGTCCTGCCTGACCTGTCTCTGTTCTCTGGTCTCACAGTCCTTCCTCACCTGTCTCTTGTCTCTGGTCCCACAGTCCTGCCTCACCTGTCTCTGGTCTCTGGTCCCACAGTCCTGCCTCACCTGTCTCTGGTCTCTGGTCCCACAGTCCTGCCTCACCTGTCTCTGGTCTCTCCCACATTCCTGCCTTACCTGTCTCTGGTCTCTCCCACAGTCCTGCCTCACCTGTCTCTGTTCTCTCCCACATTCCTGCCTCACCTGTCTCTGGTCTCACAGTCCTGCCTCACCTGTCTCTGGTCTCTGGTCTCACAGTCCTGCCTCACCTGTCTCTTGTCTCTGGTCCCACAGTCCTGCCTCACCTGTCTCTTGTCTCTGGTCCCACAGTCCTGCCTCACCTGTCTCTGGTCTCTGGTCCCACAGTCCTGCCTCAACTGTCTCTGGTCTCTGGTCCCACAGTCCTGCCTCACCTGTCTCTGGTCTCTCCCACAGTCCTGCCTCACCTGTGTCTGGTCTCTGCTCTCACAGTCCTGCCTCACCTGTCTCTTGTCTGTCTCACAGTCCTGCCTCACCTGTCTCTGGTCTGTCCCACAGTCCTGCCTCACCTGTCTCTGGTCTCTCCCACATTCCTGCCTTACCTGACTCTGGTGTCTCCCACAGTCCTGCCTCACCTGTCTCTGTTCTCTCCCACATTCCTGCCTCACCTGTCTCTGGTCTCACAGTCCTGCCTCACCTGTCTCTGGTCTCTGGTCTCACAGTCCTGCCTCACCTGTCTCTTGTCTCTGGTCCCACTGTCCTGCCTCACCTGTCTCTTGTCTCTTGTCCCACAGTCCTGCCTCACCTGTCTCTGGTCTCTGGTCCCACAGTCCTGCCTCACCTGTCTCTGGTCTCTGGTCCCACAGTCCTGCCTTACCTGTCTCTGGTCTCTCCCACAGTCCTGCCTCACCTGTGTCTGGTCTCTGCTCTCACAGTCCTGCCTCACCTGTCTCTTGTCTGTCTCACAGTTCTGCCTCACCTGTCTCTGGTCTGTCCCACAATCCTGCCTCACCTGTCTCTGGTCTGTCCCACAGTCCTGCCTCACCTGTCTCTTGTCTCTGGTCCCACAGTCCTGCCTCACCTGTCTCTTGTCTCTGGTCCCACAGTCCTGCCTCACCTGTCTCTGGTCTCTGGTCCCACAGTCCTGCCTCACCTGTCTCTGGTCTCTGGTCCCACAGTCCTGACTCACCTGTCTCTGGTCTCTGGTCTCTCCCACAGTCCTGCCTCACCTGTCTCTGGTCTCTGCTCTCACAGTCCTGCCTCACCTGTCTCTGGTCTCTGGTCTCACAGTCCTGCCTCACCTGGCTCTGGTCTCTGGTCCCACAGTCCTGCCTCACCTGTCTCTGGTCTCTGGTCCCACAGTCCTGCCTCACCTGTCTCTGGTCTCTCCCACGTTCCTGCCTCACCTGTCTCTTGTCTCTCCCACAATCCTGCCTCACCTGTCTCTGGTCTCTGTTCCCACAGTCCTGCGTCACCTGTCTCTGGTCTCTGGTCCCACAGTCCTGCCTCACCTGTCTCTGGTCTCTCCCACATTCCTGCCTCACCTGTCTCTGGTCTCACAGTCATGCCTCACCTGTCTCTGGTCTCTGGTCTCACAGTCCTGCCTCACCTGTCTCTTGTCTCTGGTCCCACAGTCCTGCCTCACCTGTCTCTTGTCTCTGGTCCCACAGTCCTGCCTCACCTGGCTCTGGTCTCTGGTCCCACAGTCCTGCCTCACCTGTCTCTGGTCTCTGGTCCCACAGTCCTGCCTCACCTGTCTCTTGTCCCTCCCACAGTCCTGCCTCACCTGTCTCTTGTCTCTGGTCCCACAGTCCTGCCTCACCTGTCTCTGGTGTCTGGTCCCACAGTCCTGCCTCACCTGTCTCTTGTCTCTGGTCCCACAGTCCTGCCTCACCTGTCTCTTGTCTGTCTTACAGTCCTGCCTCACCTGTCTCTGGTCTGTCCCACAGTCCTGCCTCACCTGTCTCTTGTCTCTGGTCCCACAGTCCTGCCTCACCTGTCTCTTGTCTCTGGTCTCTGGTCCCACAGTCCTGCCTCACCTGTCTCTGGTCTCTGGTCCCACAGTCCTTCCTCACCTGTCTCTGGTCTCTGGTCTCTCTCACAGTCCTGCCTCAGCTGTCTCTGGTCTCTGGTCCCACAGTCCTGCCTCACCTGTCTCTGGTCTCTCCCACAGTCCTGCCTCACCTGTCTCTGTTCTCTCCCACAGTCTTGCCTCACCTGTCTCTGGTCTCTGGTCTCACAGACCTGCCTCACCTGTCTCTTGTCTCTGGTCCCACAGTCCTGCCTCACCTGGCTCTGGTCACTGGTCCCACAGTCCTGCCTCACCTGTCTCTGGTCTCTGGTCCCACAGTCCTGCCTCACCTGTCTCTGGTCTCTCCCACAGTCCTGCCTCACCTGTGTCTGGTCTCTGCTCTCACAGTCCTGCCTCACCTGTCTCTTGTCTGTCTCACAGTCCTGCCTCACCTGTCTCTGGTCTGTCCCACATTCCTGCCTCACCTCTCTCTGGTGTCTGGTCCCACAGTCCTGCCTCACCTGTCTCTGGTCTCTGGTCCCACAGTCCTGCCTCACCTGTCTCTGGTCTCTGGTCTCTCTCACAGTCCTGCCTCAGCTGTCTCTGGTCTCTGGTCCCACAGTCCTGCCTCACCTGTCTCTGGTCTCTCCCACAGTCCTGCCTCACCTGTCTCTGGTCTCTCCCACATTCCTGCCTCACCTGTCTCTGGTCTCTCCGACAGTCCTGCCTCACCTGTCTCTGTTCTCTCCCACATTCCTGCCTCACGTGTCTCTGGTCTCACAGTCCTGCCTCACCTGTCTCTTGTCTCTGGTCCCACAGTCCTGCCTCACCTGTCTCTGGTCTCTGGTCCCACAGTCCTGCCTCACCTGTCTCTGGTCTCTCCCACAGTCCTGCCTCACCTGTGTCTGGTCTCTGCTCTCACAGTCCTGCCTCACCTGTCTCTTGTCTGTCTCACAGTCCTGCCTCACCTGTCTCTGGTCTCTCCCACAGTCCTGCCTCACCTGTCTCTGTTCTCTCCCACATTCCTGCCTCACGTGTCTCTGGTCTCACAGTCCTGCCTCACCTGTCTCTTGTCTCTGGTCCCACAGTCCTGCCTCACCTGTCTCTGGTCTCTGGTCCCACAGTCCTACCTCACCTGTCTCTGGTCTCTGGTCCCACAGTCCTGCCTCACCTGTCTCTGGTCTCTGGTCTCACAGTCCTGCCTCACCTGTCTCTGGTCTCTCCCACAGTCCTGCCTCACCTGTCTCTGTTCTCTCCCACAGTCCTGCCTGACCTGTCTCTGTTCTCTGGTCTCACAGTCCTTCCTCACCTGTCTCTTGTCTCTGGTCCCACAGTCCTGCCTCACCTGTCTCTGGTCTCTGGTCCCACAGTCCTGCCTCACCTGTCTCTGGTCTCTGGTCCCACAGTCCTGCCTCACCTGTCTCTGGTCTCTCCCACATTCCTGCCTTACCTGTCTCTGGTCTCTCCCACAGTCCTGCCTCACCTGTCTCTGTTCTCTCCCACATTCCTGCCTCACCTGTCTCTGGTCTCACAGTCCTGCCTCACCTGTCTCTGGTCTCTGGTCTCACAGTCCTGCCTCACCTGTCTCTTGTCTCTGGTCCCACAGTCCTGCCTCACCTGTCTCTTGTCTCTGGTCCCACAGTCCTGCCTCACCTGTCTCTGGTCTCTGGTCCCACAGTCCTGCCTCAACTGTCTCTGGTCTCTGGTCCCACAGTCCTGCCTCACCTGTCTCTGGTCTCTCCCACAGTCCTGCCTCACCTGTGTCTGGTCTCTGCTCTCACAGTCCTGCCTCACCTGTCTCTTGTCTGTCTCACAGTCCTGCCTCACCTGTCTCTGGTCTGTCCCACAGTCCTGCCTCACCTGTCTCTGGTCTCTCCCACATTCCTGCCTTACCTGACTCTGGTGTCTCCCACAGTCCTGCCTCACCTGTCTCTGTTCTCTCCCACATTCCTGCCTCACCTGTCTCTGGTCTCACAGTCCTGCCTCACCTGTCTCTGGTCTCTGGTCTCACAGTCCTGCCTCACCTGTCTCTTGTCTCTGGTCCCACTGTCCTGCCTCACCTGTCTCTTGTCTCTTGTCCCACAGTCCTGCCTCACCTGTCTCTGGTCTCTGGTCCCACAGTCCTGCCTCACCTGTCTCTGGTCTCTGGTCCCACAGTCCTGCCTTACCTGTCTCTGGTCTCTCCCACAGTCCTGCCTCACCTGTGTCTGGTCTCTGCTCTCACAGTCCTGCCTCACCTGTCTCTGGTCTCACAGTCCTGCCTCACCTGTCTCTGGTCTCTGGTCTCACAGTCCTGCCTCACCTGTCTCTTGTCTCTGGTCCCACAGTCCTGCCTCACCTGTCTCTTGTCTCTGGTCCCACAGTCCTGCCTCACCTGTCTCTGGTCTCTGGTCCCACAGTCCTGCCTCAACTGTCTCTGGTCTCTGGTCCCACAGTCCTGCCTCACCTGTCTCTGGTCTCTCCCACAGTCCTGCCTCACCTGTGTCTGGTCTCTGCTCTCACAGTCCTGCCTCACCTGTCTCTTGTCTGTCTCACAGTCCTGCCTCACCTGTCTCTGGTCTGTCCCACAGTCCTGCCTCACCTGTCTCTGGTCTCTCCCACATTCCTGCCTTACCTGACTCTGGTGTCTCCCACAGTCCTGCCTCACCTGTCTCTGTTCTCTCCCACATTCCTGCCTCACCTGTCTCTGGTCTCACAGTCCTGCCTCACCTGTCTCTGGTCTCTGGTCTCACAGTCCTGCCTCACCTGTCTCTTGTCTCTGGTCCCACTGTCCTGCCTCACCTGTCTCTTGTCTCTTGTCCCACAGTCCTGCCTCACCTGTCTCTGGTCTCTGGTCCCACAGTCCTGCCTCACCTGTCTCTGGTCTCTGGTCCCACAGTCCTGCCTTACCTGTCTCTGGTCTCTCCCACAGTCCTGCCTCACCTGTGTCTGGTCTCTGCTCTCACAGTCCTGCCTCACCTGTCTCTTGTCTGTCTCACAGTTCTGCCTCACCTGTCTCTGGTCTGTCCCACAATCCTGCCTCACCTGTCTCTGGTCTGTCCCACAGTCCTGCCTCACCTGTCTCTTGTCTCTGGTCCCACAGTCCTGCCTCACCTGTCTCTTGTCTCTGGTCCCACAGTCCTGCCTCACCTGTCTCTGGTCTCTGGTCCCACAGTCCTGCCTCACCTGTCTCTGGTCTCTGGTCCCACAGTCCTGCCTCACCTGTCTCTGGTCTCTGGTCTCTCCCACAGTCCTGCCTCACCTGTCTCTGGTCTCTGCTCTCACAGTCCTGCCTCACCTGTCTCTGGTCTCTGGTCTCACAGACCTGCCTCACCTGGCTCTGGTCTCTGGTCCCACAGTCCTGCCTCACCTGTCTCTGGTCTCTGGTCCCACAGTCCTGCCTCACCTGTCTCTGGTCTCTCCCACGTTCCTGCCTCACCTGTCTCTTGTCTCTCCCACAATCCTGCCTCACCTGTCTCTGGTCTCTGTTCCCACAGTCCTGCGTCACCTGTCTCTGGTCTCTGGTCCCACAGTCCTGCCTCACCTGTCTCTGGTCTCTCCCACATTCCTGCCTCACCTGTCTCTGGTCTCACAGTCATGCCTCACCTGTCTCTGGTCTCTGGTCTCACAGTCCTGCCTCACCTGTCTCTTGTCTCTGGTCCCACAGTCCTGCCTCACCTGTCTCTTGTCTCTGGTCCCACAGTCCTGCCTCACCTGGATCTGGTCTCTGGTCCCACAGTCCTGCCTCACCTGTCTCTGGTCTCTGGTCCCACAGTCCTGCCTCACCTGTCTCTGGTCCCTCCCACAGTCCTGCCTCACCTGTCTCTTGTCTCTGGTCCCACAGTCCTGCCTCACCTGTCTCTGGTGTCTGGTCCCACAGTCCTGCCTCACCTGTGTCTGGTCTCTGCTCTCACAGTCCTGCCTCACCTGTCTCTTGTCTGTCTTACAGTCCTGCCTCACCTGTCTCTGGTCTGTCCCACAGTCCTGCCTCACCTGTCTCTTGTCTCTGGTCCCACAGTCCTGCCTCACCTGTCTCTTGTCTCTGGTCTCTGGTCCCACAGTCCTTCCTCACCTGTCTCTGGTCTCTGGTCTCTCTCACAGTCCTGCCTCAGCTGTCTCTGGTCTCTGGTCCCACAGTCCTGCCTCACCTGTCTCTGGTCTCTCCCACAGTCCTGCCTCACCTGTCTCTGTTCTCTCCCACAGTCTTGCCTCACCTGTCTCTGGTCTCTGGTCTCACAGACCTGCCTCACCTTTCTCTTGTCTCTGGTCCCACAGTCCTGCCTCACCTGGCTCTGGTCTCTGGTCCCACAGTCCTGCCTCACCTGTCTCTGGTCTCTGGTCCCACAGTCCTGCCTCACCTGTCTCTGGTCTCTCCCACAGTCCTGCCTCACCTGTGTCTGGTCTCTGCTCTCACAGTCCTGCCTCACCTGTCTCTTGTCTGTCTCACAGTCCTGCCTCACCTGTCTCTGGTCTGTCCCACAGTCCTGCCTCACCTGTCTCTGGTGTCTGGTCCCACAGTCCTGCCTCACCTGTCTCTGGTCTCTGGTCCCACAGTCCTGCCTCACCTGTCTCTGGTCTCTGGTCTCTCTCACAGTCCTGCCTCAGCTGTCTCTGGTCTCTGGTCCCACAGTCCTGCCTCACCTGTCTCTGGTCTCTCCCACAGTCCTGCCTCACCTGTCTCTGGTCTCTCCCACATTCCTGCCTCACCTGTCTCTGGTCTCTCCGACAGTCCTGCCTCACCTGTCTCTGTTCTCTCCCACATTCCTGCCTCACGTGTCTCTGGTCTCACAGTCCTGCCTCACCTGTCTCTTGTCTCTGGTCCCACAGTCCTGCCTCACCTGTCTCTGGTCTCTGGTCCCACAGTCCTGCCTCACCTGTCTCTGGTCTCTCCCACAGTCCTGCCTCACCTGTGTCTGGTCTCTGCTCTCACAGTCCTGCCTCACCTGTCTCTTGTCTGTCTCACAGTCCTGCCTCACCTGTCTCTGGTCTGTCCCACAGTCCTGCCTCACCTGTCTCTGGTCTGTCCCACAGTCCTGCCTCACCTGTCTCTTGTCTCTGGTCCCACAGTCCTGCCTCACCTGTCTCTTGTCTCTGGTCCCACAGTCCTGCCTCACCTGTCTCTGGTCTCTGGTCCAACAGTCCTGCCTCACCTGTCTCTGGTCTCTGGTCCCACAGTCCTGCCTCACCTGTCTCTGGTCTCTGGTCTCACAGTCCTGCCTCACCTGTCTCTGGTCTCTGGTCCCACAGTCCTGCCTCACCTGTCTCTGGTCTCTGGTCCCACAGTCCTGCCTTACCTGTCTCTGGTCTCTCCCACAGTCCTGCCTCACCTGTGTCTGGTCTCTGCTCTCACAGTCCTGCCTCACCTGTCTCTTGTCTGTCTCACAGTTCTGCCTCACCTGTCTCTGGTCTGTCCCACAATCCTGCCTCACCTGTCTCTGGTCTGTCCCACAGTCCTGCCTCACCTGTCTCTTGTCTCTGGTCCCACAGTCCTGCCTCACCTGTCTCTTGTCTCTGGTCCCACAGTCCTGCCTCACCTGTCTCTGGTCTCTGGTCCCACAGTCCTGCCTCACCTGTCTCTGGTCTCTGGTCCCACAGTCCTGCCTCACCTGTCTCTGGTCTCTGGTCTCTCCCACAGTCCTGCCTCACCTGTCTCTGGTCTCTGCTCTCACAGTCCTGCCTCACCTGTCTCTGGTCTCTGGTCTCACAGACCTGCCTCACCTGGCTCTGGTCTCTGGTCCCACAGTCCTGCCTCACCTGTCTCTGGTCTCTGGTCCCACAGTCCTGCCTCACCTGTCTCTCGTCTCTCCCACGTTCCTGCCTCACCTGTCTCTTGTCTCTCCCACAATCCTGCCTCACCTGTCTCTGGTCTCTGTTCCCACAGTCCTGCGTCACCTGTCTCTGGTCTCTGGTCCCACTGTCCTGCCTCACCTGTCTCTGGTCTCTCCCACATTCCTGCCTCACCTGTCTCTGGTCTCACAGTCATGCCTCACCTGTCTCTGGTCTCTGGTCTCACAGTCCTGCCTCACCTGTCTCTTGTCTCTGGTCCCACAGTCCTGCCTCACCTGTCTCTTGTCTCTGGTCCCACAGTCCTGCCTCACCTGGCTCTGGTCTCTGGTCCCACAGTCCTGCCTCACCTGTCTCTGGTCTCTGGTCCCACAGTCCTGCCTCACCTGTCTCTGGTCCCTCCCACAGTCCTGCCTCACCTGTCTCTTGTCTCTGGTCCCACAGTCCTGCCTCACCTGTCTCTGGTGTCTGGTCCCACAGTCCTGCCTCACCTGTGTCTGGTCTCTGCTCTCACAGTCCTGCCTCACCTGTCTCTTGTCTGTCTTACAGTCCTGCCTCACCTGTCTCTGGTCTGTCCCACAGTCCTGCCTCACCTGTCTCTTCTCTCTGGTCCCACAGTCCTGCCTCACCTGTCTCTTGTCTCTGGTCTCTGGTCCCACAGTCCTTCCTCACCTGTCTCTGGTCTCTGGTCTCTCTCACAGTCCTGCCTCAGCTGTCTCTGGTCTCTGGTCCCACAGTCCTGCCTCACCTGTCTCTGTTCTCTCCCACAGTCTTGCCTCACCTGTCTCTGGTCTCTGGTCTCACAGACCTGCCTCACCTTTCTCTTGTCTCTGGTCCCACAGTCCTGCCTCACCTGGCTCTGGTCTCTGGTCCCACAGTCCTGCCTCACCTGTCTCTGGTCTCTGGTCCCACAGTCCTGCCTCACCTGTCTCTGGTCTCTCCCACAGTCCTGCCTCACCTGTGTCTGGTCTCTGCTCTCACAGTCCTGCCTCACCTGTCTCTTGTCTGTCTCACAGTCCTGCCTCACCTGTCTCTGGTCTGTCCCACAGTCCTGCCTCACCTGTCTCTGGTGTCTGGTCCCACAGTCCTGCCTCACCTGTCTCTGGTCTCTGGTCCCACAGTCCTGCCTCACCTGTCTCTGGTCTCTGGTCTCTCTCACAGTCCTGCCTCAGCTGTCTCTGGTCTCTGGTCCCACAGTCCTGCCTCACCTGTCTCTGGTCTCTGGTCCCACAGTCCTGCCTCACCTGTCTCTGGTCTCTCCCACATTCCTGCCTCACCTGTCTCTGGTCTCTCCGACAGTCCTGCCTCACCTGTCTCTGTTCTCTCCCACATTCCTGCCTCACGTGTCTCTGGTCTCACAGTCCTGCCTCACCTGTCTCTTGTCTCTGGTCCCACAGTCCTGCCTCACCTGTCTCTGGTCTCTGGTCCCACAGTCCTGCCTCACCTGTCTCTGGTCTCTCCCACAGTCCTGCCTCACCTGTGTCTGGTCTCTGCTCTCACAGTCCTGCCTCACCTGTCTCTTGTCTGTCTCACAGTCCTGCCTCACCTGTCTCTGGTCTGTCCCACAGTCCTGCCTCACCTGTCTCTGGTCTGTCCCACAGTCCTGCCTCACCTGTCTCTTGTCTCTGGTCCCACAGTCCTGCCTCACCTGTCTCTTGTCTCTGGTCCCACAGTCCTGCCTCACCTGTCTCTGGTCTCTGGTCCCACAGTCCTGCCTCACCTGTCTCTGGTCTCTGGTCCCACAGTCCTGCCTCACCTGTCTCTGGTCTCTGGTCTCACAGTCCTGCCTCACCTGTCTCTGGTCTCCCCCCCGGGCCTGCCTCACCTGTCTCTGTTCTCTCCCACAGTCCTGCCTGACCTGTCTCTGTTCTCTGGTCTCACAGTCCTGCCTCACCTGTCTCTTGTCTCTGGTCCCACAGTCCTGCCTCACCTGTCTCTGGTCTCTGGTCCCACAGTCCTGCCTCACCTGTCTCTGGTCTCTGGTCCCACAGTCCTGCCTCACCTGTCTCTGGTCTCTCCCACATTCCTGCCTTACCTGTCTCTGGTCTCTCCCACAGTCCTGTCTCACCTGTCTCTGTTCTCTCCCACATTCCTGCCTCACCTGTCTCTGGTCTCACAGTCCTGCCTCACCTGTCTCTGGTCTCTGGTCTCACAGTCCTGCCTCACCTGTCTCTTGTCTCTGGTCCCACAGTCCTGCCTCACCTGTCTCTGGTCTCACAGTCCTGCCTCACCTGTCTCTGGTCTCTGGTCTCACAGTCCTGCCTCACCTGTCTCTTGTCTCTGGTCCCACAGTCCTGCCTCACCTGTCTCTTGTCTCTGGTCCCACAGTCCTGCCTCACCTGTCTCTGGTCTCTGGTCCCACAGTCCTGCCTCACCTGTCTCTGGTCTCTGGTCCCACAGTCCTGCCTCACCTGTCTCTGGTCTCTCCCACAGTCCTGCCTCACCTGTGTCTGGTCTCTGCTCTCACAGTCCTGCCTCACCTGTCTCTTGTCTGTCTCACAGTCCTGCCTCACCTGTCTCTGGTCTGTCCCACAGTCCTGCCTCACCTGTCTCTGGTCTCTCCCACATTCCTGCCTTACCTGTCTCTGGTCTCTCCCACAGTCCTGCCTCACCTGTCTCTGTTCTCTCCCACATTCCTGCCTCACCTGTCTCTGGTCTCACAGTCCTGCCTCACCTGTCTCTGGTCTCTGGTCTCACAGTCCTGCCTCACCTGTCTCTTGTCTCTGGTCCCACAGTCCTGCCTCACCTGTCTCTTGTCTCTTGTCCCACAGACCTGCCTCACCTGTCTCTGATCTCTGGTCCCACAGTCCTGCCTCACCTGTCTCTGGTCTCTGGTCCCACAGTCCTGCCTCACCTGTCTCTGGTCTCTCCCACAGTCCTGCCTCACCTGTGTCTGGTCTCTGCTCTCACAGTCCTGCCTCACCTGTCTCTTGTCTGTCTCACAGTCCTGCCTCACCTGTCTCTGGTCTGTCCCACAGTCCTGCCTCACTTGTCTCTGGTCTGTCCCACAGTCCTGCCTCACCTGTCTCTTGTCTCTGGTCCCACAGTCCTGCCTCAACTGTCTCTTGTCTCTGGTCCCACAGTCCTGCCTCACCTGTCTCTGGTCTCTGGTCCCACAGTCCTGCCTCACCTGTCTCTGGTCTCTGGTCCCACAGTCCTGCCTCATCTGTCTCTGGTCTCTGGTCTCTCCCACAGTCCTGCCTCACCTGTCTCTGGTCTCTGCTCTCACAGTCCTGCCTCACCTGTCTCTTGTCTGTCTCACAGTCCTGCCTCACCTGTCTCTGGTCTGTCCCACATTCCTGCCTCACCTGTCTCTTGTCTCTGGTCCCACAGTCCTGCCTCACCTGTCTCTGGTCTCTGTTCCCACAGTCCTGCGTCACCTGTCTCTGGTCTCTGGTCCCACAGTCCTGCCTCACCTGTCTCTGGTCTCTCCCACATTCCTGCCTCACCTGTCTCTGGTCTCACAGTCATGCCTCACCTGTCTCTGGTCTCTGGTCTCACAGTCCTGCCTCACCTGTCTCTTGTCTCTGGTCCCACAGTCCTGCCTCACCTGTCCCTTGTCTCTGGTCCCACAGTCCTGCCTCACCTGGCTCTGGTCTCTGGTCCCACAGTCCTGCCTCACCTGTCTCTGGTCTCTGGTCCCACAGTCCTGCCTCACCTGTCTCTGGTCCCTCCCACAGTCCTGCCTCACCTGTCTCTTGTCTCTGGTCCCACAGTCCTGCCTCACCTGTCTCTGGTGTCTGGTCCCACAGTCCTGCCTCACCTGTGTCTGGTCTCTGCTCTCACAGTCCTGCCTCACCTGTCTCTTGTCTGTCTTACAGTCCTGCCTCACCTGTCTCTGGTCTGTCCCACAGTCCTGCCTCACCTGTCTCTTGTCTCTGGTCCCACAGTCCTGCCTCACCTGTCTCTTGTCTCTGGTCTCTGGTCCCACAGTCCTGCCTCACCTGTCTCTGGTCTCTGGTCCCACAGTCCTTCCTCACCTGTCTCTGGTCTCTGGTCTCACAGTCCTGCCTCACCTGTCTCTTGTCTCTGGTCCCACAGTCCTGCCTCACCTGTCTCTTGTCTCTGGTCCCACAGTCCTGCCTCACCTGTCTCTGGTCTCTGGTCCCACAGTCCTGCCTCACCTGTCTCTGGTCTCTGGTCCCACAGTCCTGCCTCACTTGTCTCTGGTCTCTCCCACAGTCCTGCCTCACCTGTGTCTGGTCTCTGCTCTCACAGTCCTGCCTCACCTGTCTCTTGTCTGTCTCACAGTCCTGCCTCACCTGTCTCTGGTCTGTCCCACAGTCCTGCCTCACCTGTCTCTGGTCTCTCCCACATTCCTGCCTTACCTGTCTCTGGTCTCTCCCACAGTCCTGCCTCACCTGTCTCTGTTCTCTCCCACATTCCTGCCACACCTGTCTCTGGTCTCACAGTCCTGCCTCACCTGTCTCTGGTCTCTGGTCTCACAGTCCTGCCTCACCTGTCTCTTGTCTCTGGTCCCACAGTCCTGCCTCACCTGTCTCTTGTCTCTTGTCCCACAGTCCTGCCTCACCTGTCTCTGGTGTCTGGTCCCACAGTCCTGCCTCACCTGTGTCTGGTCTCTGCTCTCACAGTCCTGCCTCACCTGTCTCTTGTCTGTCTTACAGTCCTGCCTCACCTGTCTCTGGTTTGTCCCACAGTCCTGCCTCACCTGTCTCTTGTCTCTGGTCCCACAGTCCTGCCTCACCTGTCTCTTGTCTCTGGTCTCTGGTCCCACAGTCCTGCCTCACCTGTCTCTGGTCTCTGGTCCCACAGTCCTTCCTCACCTGTCTCTGGTCTCTGGTCTCTCTCACAGTCCTGCCTCAGCTGTCTCTGGTCTCTGGTCCCACAGTCCTGCCTCACCTGTCTCTGGTCTCTCCCACAGTCCTGCCTCACCTGTCTCTGTTCTCTCCCACAGTCTTGCCTCACCTGTCTCTGGTCTCTGGTCTCACAGACCTGCCTCACCTGTCTCTTGTCTCTGGTCCCACAGTCCTGCCTCACCTGGCTCTGGTCTCTGGTCCCACAGTCCTGCCTCACCTGTCTCTGGTCTCTGGTCCCACAGTCCTGCCTCACCTGTCTCTGGTCTCTCCCACAGTCCTGCCTCACCTGTGTCTGGTCTCTGCTCTCACAGTCCTGCCTCACCTGTCTCTTGTCTGTCTCACAGTCCTGCCTCACCTGTCTCTGGTCTGTCCCACAGTCCTGCCTCACCTGTCTCTGGTGTCTGGTCCCACAGTCCTGCCTCACCTGTCTCTGGTTTCTGGTCCCACAGTCCTGCCTCACCTGTCTCTGGTCTCTGGTCTCTCTCACAGTCCTGCCTCAGCTGTCTCTGGTCTCTGGTCCCACAGTCCTGCCTCACCTGTCTCTGGTCTCTCCCACAGTCCTGCCTCACCTGTCTCTGGTCTCTCCCACATTCCTGCCTCACCTGTCTCTGGTCTCTCCGACAGTCCTGCCTCACCTGTCTCTGTTCTCTCCCACATTCCTGCCTCACGTGTCTCTGCTCTCACAGTCCTGCCTCACCTGTCTCTTGTCTGTCTCACAGTCCTGCCTCACCTGTCTCTGGTCTCTGGTCCCACAGTCCTGCCTCACCTGTCTCTGGTCTGTCCCACAGTCCTGCCTCACCTGTCTCTTGTCTCTGGTCCCACAGTCCTGCCTCACCTGTCTCTTGTCTCTGGTCCCACAGTCCTGCCTCACCTGTCTCTGGTCTCTGGTCTCACAGTCCTGCCTCACCTGTCTCTGGTCTCTGGTCCCACAGTCCTGCCTCACCTGTCTCTGGTCTCTGGTCTCTCCCACAGTCCTGCCTCACCTGTCTCTGGTCTCTGCTCTCACAGTCCTGCCTCACCTGTCTCTTGTCTGTCTCACAGTCCTGCCTCACCTGTCTCTGGTCTGTCCCACATTCCTGCCTCACCTGTCTCTTGTCTCTGGTCCCACAGTCCTGCCTCACCTGTCTCTGGTCTCTGTTCCCACAGTCCTGCGTCACCAGTATCTGGTCTCTGGTCCCACAGTCCTGCCTCACCTGTCTCTGGTCTCTGGTCCCACAGTCCTGCCTCACCTGTCTCTGGTCTCTCCCACAGTCCTGCCTCACCTGTGTCTGGTCTCTGCTCTCACAGTCCTGCCTCACCTGTCTCTTGTCTGTCTCACAGTCCTGCCTCACCTGTCTCTGGTCTGTCCCACAGTCCTGCCTCACCTGTCTCTGGTCTGTCCCACAGTCCTGCCTCACCTGTCTCTTGTCTCTGGTCCCACAGTCCTGCCTCACCTGTCTCTTGTCTCTGGTCCCACAGTCCTGCCTCACCTGTCTCTGGTCTCTGGTCCCACAGTCCTGCCTCACCTGTCTCTGGTCTCTGGTCCCACAGTCCTGCCTCACCTGTCTCTGGTCTCTGGTCTCACAGTCCTGCCTCACCTGTCTCTGGTCTCCCCCCCGGGCCTGCCTCACCTGTCTCTGTTCTCTCCCACAGTCCTGCCTGACCTGTCTCTGTTCTCTGGTCTCACAGTCCTGCCTCACCTGTCTCTTGTCTCTGGTCCCACAGTCCTGCCTCACCTGTCTCTGGTCTCTGGTCCCACAGTCCTGCCTCACCTGTCTCTGGTCTCTGGTCCCACAGTCCTGCCTCACCTGTCTCTGGTCTCTCCCACATTCCTGCCTTACCTGTCTCTGGTCTCTCCCACAGTCCTGTCTCACCTGTCTCTGTTCTCTCCCACATTCCTGCCTCACCTGTCTCTGGTCTCACAGTCCTGCCTCACCTGTCTCTGGTCTCTGGTCTCA
The DNA here is from genome assembly GCF_048418815.1 of Hemitrygon akajei. NCBI lineage: Eukaryota > Metazoa > Chordata > Chondrichthyes > Myliobatiformes > Dasyatidae > Hemitrygon > Hemitrygon akajei. The sequence continues at coordinate 107,603,743 of NC_133128.1, read as the reverse complement.
CAGTCCTGCCTCACCTGTCTCTTGTCTCTGGTCCCACAGTCCTGCCTCACCTGTCTCTGGTCTCACAGTCCTGCCTCACCTGTCTCTGGTCTCTGGTCTCACAGTCCTGCCTCACCTGTCTCTTGTCTCTGGTCCCACAGTCCTGCCTCACCTGTCTCTTGTCTCTGGTCCCACAGTCCTGCCTCACCTGTCTCTGGTCTCTGGTCCCACAGTCCTGCCTCACCTGTCTCTTGTCTGTCTCACAGTCCTGCCTCACCTGTCTCTGGTCTGTCCCACAGTCCTGCCTCACCTGTCTCTGGTCTGTCCCACAGTCCTGCCTCACCTGTCTCTTGTCTCTGGTCCCACAGTCCTGCCTCACCTGTCTCTTGTCTCTGGTCCCACAGTCCTGCCTCACCTGTCTCTGGTCTCTGGTCCCACAGTCCTGCCTCACCTGTCTCTGGTCTCTGGTCCCACAGTCCTGCCTCACCTGTCTCTGGTCTCTGGTCTCTCCCACAGTCCTGCCTCACCTGTCTCTGGTCTCTGCTCTCACAGTCCTGCCTCACCTGTCTCTTGTCTGTCTCACAGTCCTGCCTCACCTGTCTCTGGTCTGTCCCACATTCCTGCCTCACCTGTCTCTTGTCTCTGGTCCCACAGTCCTGCCTCACCTGTCTCTGGTCTCTGTTCCCACAGTCCTGCGTCACCTGTCTCTGGTCTCTGGTCCCACATTCCTGCCTCACCTGTCTCTGGTCTCTCCCACATTCCTGCCTCACCTGTCTCTGGTCTCACAGTCATGCCTCACCAGTCTCTGGTCTCTGGTCTCACAGTCCTGCCTCACCTGTCTCTTGTCTCTGGTCCCACAGTCCTGCCTCACCTGTCTCTTGTCTCTGGTCCCACAGTCCTGCCTCACCTGGCTCTGGTCTCTGGTCCCACAGTCCTGCCTCACCTGTCTCTGGTCTCTGGTCCCACAGTCCTGCCTCACCTGTCTCTGGTCCCTCCCACAGTCCTGCCTCACCTGTCTCTTGTCTCTGGTCCCACAGTCCTGCCTCACCTGTGTCTGGTCTCTGCTCTCACAGTCCTGCCTCACCTGTCTCTTGTCTGTCTTACAGTCCTGCCTCACCTGTCTCTGGTCTGTCCCACAGTCCTGCCTCACCTGTCTCTTGTCTCTGGTCCCACAGTCCTGCCTCACCTGTCTCTTGTCTCTGGTCTCTGGTCCCACAGTCCTGCCTCACCTGTCTCTGGTCTCTGGTCCCACAGTCCTTCCTCACCTGTCTCTGGTCTCTGGTCTCACAGTCCTGCCTCACCTGTCTCTTGTCTCTGGTCCCACAGTCCTGCCTCACCTGTCTCTTGTCTCTGGTCCCACAGTCCTGCCTCACCTGTCTCTGGTCTCTCCCACAGTCCTGCCTCACCTGTCTCTGGTCTCTGGTCCCACAGTCCTGCCTCACCTGTCTCTGGTCTCTCCCACAGTCCTGCCTCACCTGTGTCTGGTCTCTGCTCTCACAGTCCTGACTCACCTGTCTCTTGTCTGTCTCACAGTCCTGCCTCACCTGTCTCTGGTCTGTCCCACAGTCCTGCCTCACCTGTCTCTGGTCTCTCCCACATTCCTGCCTTACCTGTCTCTGGTCTCTCCCACAGTCATGCCTCACCTGTCTCTGTTCTCTCCCACATTCCTGCCTCACCTGTCTCTTGTCTCACAGTCCTGCCTCACCTGTCTCTGGTCTCTGGTCTCACAGTCCTGCCTCACCTGTCTCTTGTCTCTAGTCCCACAGTCCTGCCTCACCTGTCTCTTGTCTCTTGTCCCACAGTCCTGCCTCACCTGTCTCTTGTCTCTTGTCCCACAGTCCTGCCTCACCTGTCTCTGATCTCTGGTCCCACAGTCCTGCCTCACCTGTCTCTGGTCTCTGGTCCCACAGTCCTGCCTCACCTGTCTCTGGTCTCTCCCACAGTCCTGCCTCACCTGTGTCTGGTCTCTGCTCTCACAGTCCTGCCTCACCTGTCTCTTGTCTGTCTCACAGTCCTGCCTCACCTGTCTCTGGTCTGTCCCACAGTCCTGCCTCACCTGTCTCTGGTCTGTCCCACAGTCCTGCCTCACCTGTCTCTTGTCTCTGGTCCCACAGTCCTGCCTCACCTGTCTCTTGTCTCTGGTCCCACAGTCCTGCCTCACCTGTCTCTGGTCTCTGGTCTCACAGTCCTGCCTCACCTGTCTCTGGTCTCTGGTCCCACAGTCCTGCCTCACCTGTCTCTGGTCTCTGGTCTCTCCCACAGTCCTGCCTCACCTGTCTCTGGTCTCTGCTCTCACAGTCCTGCCTCACCTGTCTCTTGTCTGTCTCACAGTCCTGCCTCACCTGTCTCTGGTCTGTCCCACATTCCTGCCTCACCTGTCTCTTGTCTCTGGTCCCACAGTCCTGCCTCACCTGTCTCTGGTCTCTGTTCCCACAGTCCTGCGTCACCTGTATCTGGTCTCTGGTCCCACAGTCCTGCCTCACCTGTCTCTGGTCTCTGGTCCCACAGTCCTGCCTCACCTGTCTCTGGTCTCTCCCACAGTCCTGCCTCACCTGTGTCTGGTCTCTGCTCTCACAGTCCTGCCTCACCTGTCTCTTGTCTGTCTCACAGTCCTGCCTCACCTGTCTCTGGTCTGTCCCACAGTCCTGCCTCACCTGTCTCTGGTCTGTCCCACAGTCCTGCCTCACCTGTCTCTTGTCTCTGGTCCCACAGTCCTGCCTCACCTGTCTCTTGTCTCTGGTCCCACAGTCCTGCCTCACCTGTCTCTGGTCTCTGGTCCCACAGTCCTGCCTCACCTGTCTCTGGTCTCTGGTCCCACAGTCCTGCCTCACCTGTCTCTGGTCTCTGGTCTCACAGTCCTGCCTCACCTGTCTCTGGTCTCCCCCCCGGGCCTGCCTCACCTGTCTCTGTTCTCTCCCACAGTCCTGCCTGACCTGTCTCTGTTCTCTGGTCTCACAGTCCTGCCTCACCTGTCTCTTGTCTCTGGTCCCACAGTCCTGCCTCACCTGTCTCTGGTCTCTGGTCCCACAGTCCTGCCTCACCTGTCTCTGGTCTCTGGTCCCACAGTCCTGCCTCACCTGTCTCTGGTCTCTCCCACATTCCTGCCTTACCTGTCTCTGGTCTCTCCCACAGTCCTGTCTCACCTGTCTCTGTTCTCTCCCACATTCCTGCCTCACCTGTCTCTGGTCTCACAGTCCTGCCTCACCTGTCTCTGGTCTCTGGTCTCACAGTCCTGCCTCACCTGTCTCTTGTCTCTGGTCCCACAGTCCTGCCTCACCTGTCTCTGGTCTCACAGTCCTGCCTCACCTGTCTCTGGTCTCTGGTCTCACAGTCCTGCCTCACCTGTCTCTTGTCTCTGGTCCCACAGTCCTGCCTCACCTGTCTCTTGTCTCTGGTCCCACAGTCCTGCCTCACCTGTCTCTTGTCTCTGGTCCCACAGTCCTGCCTCACCTGTCTCTTGTCTGTCTCACAGTCCTGCCTCACCTGTCTCTGGTCTGTCCCACAGTCCTGCCTCACCTGTCTCTTGTCTCTGGTCTCTGGTCCCACAGTCCTGCCTCACCTGTCTCTTGTCTCTGGTCCCACAGTCCTGCCTCACCTGTCTCTGGTCTCTGGTCCCACAGTCCTGCCTCACCTGTCTCTGGTCTCTGGTCCCACAGTCCTGCCTCACCTGTCTCTGGTCTCTGGTCTCTCCCACAGTCCTGCCTCACCTGTCTCTGGTCTCTGCTCTCACAGTCCTGCCTCACCTGTCTCTTGTCTGTCTCACAGTCCTGCCTCACCTGTCTCTGGTCTGTCCCACATTCCTGCCTCACCTGTCTCTTGTCTCTGGTCCCACAGTCCTGCCTCACCTGTCTCTGGTCTCTGTTCCCACAGTCCTGCGTCACCTGTCTCTGGTCTCTGGTCCCACATTCCTGCCTCACCTGTCTCTGGTCTCTCCCACATTCCTGCCTCACCTGTCTCTGGTCTCACAGTCATGCCTCACCAGTCTCTGGTCTCTGGTCTCACAGTCCTGCCTCACCTGTCTCTTGTCTCTGGACCCACAGTCCTGCCTCACCTGTCTCTTGTCTCTGGTCCCACAGTCCTGCCTCACCTGGCTCTGGTCTCTGGTCCCACAGTCCTGCCTCACCTGTCTCTGGTCTCTGGTCCCACAGTCCTGCCTCACCTGTCTCTGGTCCCTCCCACAGTCCTGCCTCACCTGTCTCTTGTCTCTGGTCCCACAGTCCTGCCTCACCTGTGTCTGGTCTCTGCTCTCACAGTCCTGCCTCACCTGTCTCTTGTCTGTCTTACAGTCCTGCCTCACCTGTCTCTGGTCTGTCCCACAGTCCTGCCTCACCTGTCTCTTGTCTCTGGTCCCACAGTCCTGCCTCACCTGTCTCTTGTCTCTGGTCTCTGGTCCCACAGTCCTGCCTCACCTGTCTCTGGTCTCTGGTCCCACAGTCCTTCCTCACCTGTCTCTGGTCTCTGGTCTCACACTCCTGCCTCACCTGTCTCTTGTCTCTGGTCCCACAGTCCTGCCTCACCTGTCTCTTGTCTCTGGTCCCACAGTCCTGCCTCACCTCTCTCTGGTCTCTCCCACAGTCCTGCCTCACCTGTCTCTGGTCTCTGGTCCCACAGTCCTGCCTCACCTGTCTCTGGTCTCTCCCACAGTCCTGCCTCACCTGTGTCTGGTCTCTGCTCTCACAGTCCTGACTCACCTGTCTCTTGTCTGTCTCACAGTCCAGCCTCACCTGTCTCTGGTCTGTCCCACAGTCCTGCCTCACCTGTCTCTGGTCTCTCCCACATTCCTGCCTTACCTGTCTCTGGTCTCTCCCACAGTCATGCCTCACCTGTCTCTGTTCTCTCCCACATTCCTGCCTCACCTGTCTCTTGTCTCACAGTCCTGCCTCACCTGTCTCTGGTCTCTGGTCTCACAGTCCTGCCTCACCTGTCTCTTGTCTCTAGTCCCACAGTCCTGCCTCACCTGTCTCTTGTCTCTTGTCCCACAGTCCTGCCTCACCTGTCTCTTGTCTCTTGTCCCACAGTCCTGCCTCACCTGTCTCTGATCTCTGGTCCCACAGTCCTGCCTCACCTGTCTCTGGTCTCTGGTCCCACAGTCCTGCCTCACCTGTCTCTGGTCTCTCCCACAGTCCTGCCTCACCTGTGTCTGGTCTCTGCTCTCACAGTCCTGCCTCACCTGTCTCTTGTCTGTCTCACAGTCCTGCCTCACCTGTCTCTGGTCTGTCCCACAGTCCTGCCTCACCTGTCTCTGGTCTGTCCCACAGTCCTGCCTCACCTGTCTCTTGTCTCTGGTCCCACAGTCCTGCCTCACCTGTCTCTTGTCTCTGGTCCCACAGTCCTGCCTCACCTGTCTCTGGTCTCTGGTCTCACAGTCCTGCCTCACCTGTCTCTGGTCTCTGGTCCCACAGTCCTGCCTCACCTGTCTCTGGTCTCTGGTCTCTCCCACAGTCCTGCCTCACCTGTCTCTGGTCTCTGCTCTCACAGTCCTGCCTCACCTGTCTCTTGTCTGTCTCACAGTCCTGCCTCACCTGTCTCTGGTCTGTCCCACATTCCTGCCTCACCTGTCTCTTGTCTCTGGTCCCACAGTCCTGCCTCACCTGTCTCTGGTCTCTGTTCCCACAGTCCTGCGTCACCTGTATCTGGTCTCTGGTCCCACAGTCCTGCCTCACCTGTCTCTGGTCTCTCCCACATTCCTGCCTCACCTGTCTCTGGTCTCACAGTCATGCCTCACCTGTCTCTGGTCTCTGGTCTCACAGTCCTGCCTCACCTGTCTCTTGTCTCTGGTCCCACAGTCCTGCCTCACCTGTCTCTTGTCTCTGGTCCCACAGTCCTGCCTCACCTGGCTCTGGTCTCTGGTCCCACAGTCCTGCCTCACCTGTCTCTGGTCTCTGGTCCCACAGTCCTGCCTCACCTGTCTCTGGTCCCTCCCACAGTCCTGCCTCACCTGTCTCTTGTCTCTGGTCCCACAGTCCTGCCTCACCTGTCTCTGGTGTCTGGTCCCACAGTCCTGCCTCACCTGTGTCTGGTCTCTGCTCTCACAGTCCTGCCTCACCTGTCTCTTGTCTGTCTTACAGTCCTGCCTCACCTGTCTCTGGTCTGTCCCACAGTCCTGCCTCACCTGTCTCTTGTCTCTGGTCCCACAGTCCTGCCTCACCTGTCTCTTGTCTCTGGTCTCTGGTCCCACAGTCCTGCCTCACCTGTCTCTGGTCTCTGGTCCCACAGTCCTTCCTCACCTGTCTCTGGTCTCTGGTCTCACAGTCCTGCCTCACCTGTCTCTTGTCTCTGGTCCCACAGTCCTGCCTCACCTGTCTCTTGTCTCTGGTCCCACAGTCCTGCCTCACCTGTCTCTGGTCTCTGGTCCCACAGTCCTGCCTCACCTGTCTCTGGTCTCTGGTCCCACAGTCCTGCCTCACCTGTCTCTGGTCTCTCCCACAGTCCTGCCTCACCTGTGTCTGGTCTCTGCTCTCACAGTCCTGCCTCACCTGTCTCTTGTCTGTCTCACAGTCCTGCCTCACCTGTCTCTGGTCTGTCCCACAGTCCTGCCTCACCTGTCTCTGGTCTGTCCCACAGTCCTGCCTCACCTGTCTCTTGTCTCTGGTCCCACAGTCCTGCCTCACCTGTCTCTTGTCTCTGGTCCCACAGTCCTGCCTCACCTGTCTCTGGTCTCTGGTCCCACAGTCCTGCCTCACCTGTCTCTGGTCTCTGGTCCCACAGTCCTGCCTCACCTGTCTCTGGTCTCTGGTCTCACAGTCCTGCCTCACCTGTCTCTGGTCTCCCCCCCGGGCCTGCCTCACCTGTCTCTGTTCTCTCCCACAGTCCTGCCTGACCTGTCTCTGTTCTCTGGTCTCACAGTCCTGCCTCACCTGTCTCTTGTCTCTGGTCCCACAGTCCTGCCTCACCTGTCTCTGGTCTCTGGTCCCACAGTCCTGCCTCACCTGTCTCTGGTCTCTGGTCCCACAGTCCTGCCTCACCTGTCTCTGGTCTCTCCCACATTCCTGCCTTACCTGTCTCTGGTCTCTCCCACAGTCCTGTCTCACCTGTCTCTGTTCTCTCCCACATTCCTGCCTCACCTGTCTCTGGTCTCACAGTCCTGCCTCACCTGTCTCTGGTCTCTGGTCTCACAGTCCTGCCTCACCTGTCTCTTGTCTCTGGTCCCACAGTCCTGCCTCACCTGTCTCTGGTCTCACAGTCCTGCCTCACCTGTCTCTGGTCTCTGGTCTCACAGTCCTGCCTCACCTGTCTCTTGTCTCTGGTCCCACAGTCCTGCCTCACCTGTCTCTTGTCTCTGGTCCCACAGTCCTGCCTCACCTGTCTCTGGTCTCTGGTCCCACAGTCCTGCCTCACCTGTCTCTGGTCTCTGGTCCCACAGTCCTGCCTCACCTGTCTCTGGTCTCTCCCACAGTCCTGCCTCACCTGTGTCTGGTCTCTGCTCTCACAGTCCTGCCTCACCTGTCTCTTGTCTGTCTCACAGTCCTGCCTCACCTGTCTCTGGTCTGTCCCACAGTCCTGCCTCACCTGTCTCTGGTCTCTCCCACATTCCTGCCTTACCTGTCTCTGGTCTCTCCCACAGTCCTGCCTCACCTGTCTCTGTTCTCTCCCACATTCCTGCCTCACCTGTCTCTGGTCTCACAGTCCTGCCTCACCTGTCTCTGGTCTCTGGTCTCACAGTCCTGCCTCACCTGTCTCTTGTCTCTGGTCCCACAGTCCTGCCTCACCTGTCTCTTGTCTCTTGTCCCACAGTCCTGCCTCACCTGTCTCTGATCTCTGGTCCCACAGTCCTGCCTCACCTGTCTCTGTTCTCTGGTCCCACAGTCCTGCCTCACCTGTCTCTGGTCTCTCCCACAGTCCTGCCTCACCTGTGTCTGGTCTCTGCTCTCACAGTCCTGCCTCACCTGTCTCTTGTCTGTCTCACAGTCCTGCCTCACCTGTCTCTGGTCTGTCCCACAGTCCTGCCTCACTTGTCTCTGGTCTGTCCCACAGTCCTGCCTCACCTGTCTCTTGTCTCTGGTCCCACAGTCCTGCCTCAACTGTCTCTTGTCTCTGGTCCCACAGTCCTGCCTCACCTGTCTCTGGTCTCTGGTCCCACAGTCCTGCCTCACCTGTCTCTGGTCTCTGGTCCCACAGTCCTGCCTCACCTGTCTCTGGTCTCTGGTCTCTCCCACAGTCCTGCCTCACCTGTCTCTGGTCTCTGCTCTCACAGTCCTGCCTCACCTGTCTCTTGTCTGTCTCACAGTCCTGCCTCACCTGTCTCTGGTCTGTCCCACATTCCTGCCTCATCTGTCTCTTGTCTCTGGTCCCACAGTCCTGCCTCACCTGTCTCTGGTCTCTGTTCCCACAGTCCTGCGTCACCTGTCTCTGGTCTCTGGTCCCACAGTCCTGCCTCACCTGTCTCTGGTCTCTCCCACATTCCTGCCTCACCTGTCTCTGGTCTCACAGTCATGCCTCACCTGTCTCTGGTCTCTGGTCTCACAGTCCTGCCTCACCTGTCTCTTGTCTCTGGTCCCACAGTCCTGCCTCACCTGTCCCTTGTCTCTGGTCCCACAGTCCTGCCTCACCTGGCTCTGGTCTCTGGTCCCACAGTCCTGCCTCACCTGTCTCTGGTCTCTGGTCCCACAGTCCTGCCTCACCTGTCTCTGGTCCCTCCCACAGTCCTGCCTCACCTGTCTCTTGTCTCTGGTCCCACAGTCCTACCTCACCTGTCTCTGGTGTCTGGTCCCACAGTCCTGCCTCACCTGTGTCTGGTCTCTGCTCTCACAGTCCTGCCTCACCTGTCTCTTGTCTGTCTTACAGTCCTGCCTCACCTGTCTCTGGTCTGTCCCACAGTCCTGCCTCACCTGTCTCTTGTCTCTGGTCCCACAGTCCTGCCTCACCTGTCTCTTGTCTGTCTTACAGTCCTGCCTCACCTGTCTCTGGTCTGTCCCACAGTCCTGCCTCACCTGTCTCTTGTCTCTGGTCCCACAGTCCTGCCTCACCTGTCTCTTGTCTCTGGTCTCTGGTCCCACAGTCCTGCCTCACCTGTCTCTGGTCTCTGGTCCCACAGTCCTTCCTCACCTGTCTCTTGTCTCTGGTCTCACAGTCCTGCCTCACCTGTCTCTTGTCTCTGGTCCCACATTCCTGCCTCACCTGTCTCTGGTCTCACAGTCATGCCTCACCAGTCTCTGGTCTCTGGTCTCACAGTCCTGCCTCACCTGTCTCTTGTCTCTGGTCCCACAGTCCTGCCTCACCTGTCCCTTGTCTCTGGTCCCACAGTCCTGCCTCACCTGGCTCTGGTCTCTGGTCCCACAGTCCTGCCTCACCTGTCTCTGGTCTCTGGTCCCACAGTCCTGCCTCACCTGTCTCTGGTCTCTGGTCCCACAGTCCTGCCTCACTTGTCTCTGGTCTCTCCCACAGTCCTGCCTCACCTGTGTCTGGTCTCTGCTCTCACAGTCCTGCCTCACCTGTCTCTTGTCTGTCTCACAGTCCTGCCTCACCTGTCTCTGGTCTGTCCCACAGTCCTGCCTCACCTGTCTCTGGTCTCTCCCACATTCCTGCCTTACCTGTCTCTGGTCTCTCCCACAGTCCTGCCTCACCTGTCTCTGTTCTCTCCCACATTCCTGCCACACCTGTCTCTGGTCTCACAGTCCTGCCTCACCTGTCTCTGGTCTCTGGTCTCACAGTCCTGGCTCACCTGTCTCTTGTCTCTGGTCTCTGGTCCCACAGTCCTGCCTCACCTGTCTCTTGTCTCTTGTCCCACAGTCCTGCCTCACCTGTCTCTGGTGTCTGGTCCGACAGTCCTGCCTCACCTGTGTCTGGTCTCTGCTCTCACAGTCCTGCCTCACCTGTCTCTTGTCTGTCTTACAGTCCTGCCTCACCTGTCTCTGGTCTGTCCCACAGTCCTGCCACACCTGTCTCTTGTCTCTGGTCCCACAGTCCTGCCTCACCTGTCTCTTGTCTCTGGTCTCTGGTCCCACAGTCCTGCCTCACCTGTCTCTGGTCTCTGGTCCCACAGTCCTTCCTCACCTGTCTCTGGTCTCTGGTCTGTCTCACAGTCCTGCCTCAGCTGTCTCTGGTCTGTCCCACAGTCCTGCCTCACTTGTCTCTGGTCTGTCCCACAGTCCTGCCTCACCTGTCTCTTGTCTCTGGTCCCACAGTCCTGCCTCAACTGTCTCTTGTCTCTGGTCCCACAGTCCTGCCTCACCTGTCTCTGGTCTCTGGTCCCACAGTCCTGCCTCACCTGTCTCTGGTCTCTGGTCCCACAGTCCTGTCTCACCTGTCTCTGGTCTCTGGTCTCTCCCACAGTCCTGCCTCACCTGTCTCTGGTCTCTGTTCTCACAGTCCTGCCTCACCTGTCTCTTGTCTGTCTCACAGTCCTGCCTCACCTGTCTCTGGTCTGTCCCACATTCCTGCCTCACCTGTCTCTTGTCTCTGTTCCCACAGTCCTGCCTCACCTGTCTCTGGTCTCTGTTCCCACAGTCCTGCGTCACCTGTCTCTGGTCTCTGGTCCCACAGTCCTGCCTCACCTGTCTCTGGTCTCTCCCACATTCCTGCCTCACCTGTCTCTGGTCTCACAGTCATGCCTCACCTGTCTCTGGTCTCTGGTCTCACAGTCCTGCCTCACCTGTCTCTTGTCTCTGGTCCCACAGTCCTGCCTCACCTGGCTCTGGTCTCTGGTCCCACAGTCCTGCCTCACCTGTCTCTGGTCTCTGGTCCCACAGTCCTGCCTCACCTGTCTCTGGTGTCTGGTCCCACAGTCCTGCCTCACCTGTGTCTGGTCTCTGCTCTCACAGTCCTGCCTCACCTGTCTCTTGTCTGTCTTACAGTCCTGCCTCACCAGTCTCTGGTCTGTCCCACAGTCCTGCCTCACCTGTCTCTTGTCTCTGGTCCCACAGTCCTGCCTCACCTGTCTCTTGTCTGTCTTACAGTCCTGCCTCACCTGTCTCTGGTCTGTCCCACAGTCCTGCCTCACCTGTCTCTTGTCTCTGGTCCCACAGTCCTGCCTCACCTGTCTCTTGTCTCTGGTCTCTGGTCCCACAGTCCTGCCTCACCTGTCTCTGGTCTCTGGTCTCACAGTCCTGCCTCACCTGTCTCTTGTCTCTGGTCCCACATTCCTGCCTCACCTGTCTCTGGTCTCACAGTCATGCCTCACCTGTCTCTGGTCTCTGGTCTCACAGTCCTGCCTCACCTGTCTCTTGTCTCTGGTCCCACAGTCCTGCCTCACCTGTCTCTTGTCTCTGGTCCCACAGTCCTGCCTCACCTGGCTCTGGTCTCTGGTCCCACAGTCCTGCCTCACCTGTCTCTGGTCTCTGGTCCCACAGTCCTGCCTCACCTGTCTCTGGTCTCTGGTCCCACAGTCCTGCCTCACTTGTCTCTGGTCTCTCCCACAGTCCTGCCTCACCTGTGTCTGGTCTCACAGTCCTGCCTCACCTGTCTCTGGTCTCTGGTCTCACAGTCCTGCCTCACCTGTCTCTTGTCTCTGGTCCCACAGTCCTGCCTCACCTGTCTCTTGTCTCTGGTCCCACAGTCCTGCCTCACCTGTCTCTGGTCTCTGGTCCCACAGTCCTGCCTCACCTGTCTCTGGTCTCTGGTCCCACAGTCCTGCCTCACCTGTCTCTGGTCTCTCCCACAGTCCTGCCTCACCTGTGTCTGGTCTCTGCTCTCACAGTCCTGCCTCACCTGTCTCTTGTCTGTCTCACAGTCCTGCCTCACCTGTCTCTGGTCTGTCCCACAGTCCTGCCTCACCTGTCTCTGGTCTCTCCCACATTCCTGCCTTACCTGTCTCTGGTCTCTCCCACAGTCCTGCCTCACCTGTCTCTGTTCTCTCCCACATTCCTGCCTCACCTGTCTCTGGTCTCACAGTCCTGCCTCACCTGTCTCTGGTCTCTGGTCTCACAGTCCTGCCTCACCTGTCTCTTGTCTCTGGTCCCACAGTCCTGCCTCACCTGTCTCTTGTCTCTTGTCCCACAGTCCTGCCTCACCTGTCTCTGATCTCTGGTCCCACAGTCCTGCCTCACCTGTCTCTGGTCTCTGGTCCCACAGTCCTGCCTCACCTGTCTCTGGTCTCTCCCACAGTCCTGCCTCACCTGTGTCTGGTCTCTGCTCTCACAGTCCTGCCTCACCTGTCTCTTGTCTGTCTCACAGTCCTGCCTCACCTGTCTCTGGTCTGTCCCACAGTCCTGCCTCACTTGTCTCTGGTCTGTCCCACAGTCCTGCCTCACCTGTCTCTTGTCTCTGGTCCCACAGTCCTGCCTCACCTGTCTCTTGTCTCTTGTCCCACAGTCCTGCCTCACCTGTCTCTGATCTCTGGTCCCACAGTCCTGCCTCACCTGTCTCTGGTCTCTGGTCCCACAGTCCTGCCTCACCTGTCTCTGGTCTCTCCCACAGTCCTGCCTCACCTGTGTCTGGTCTCTGCTCTCACAGTCCTGCCTCACCTGTCTCTTGTCTGTCTCACAGTCCTGCCTCACCTGTCTCTGGTCTGTCCCACAGTCCTGCCTCACTTGTCTCTGGTCTGTCCCACAGTCCTGCCTCACCTGTCTCTGGTCTCTCCCACAGTCCTGCCTCACCTGTGTCTGGTCTCTGCTCTCACAGTCCTGCCTCACCTGTCTCTTGTCTGTCTCACAGTCCTGCCTCACCTGTCTCTGGTCTGTCCCACAGTCCTGCCTCACCTGTCTCTGGTCTGTCCCACAGTCCTGCCTCACCTGTCTCTTGTCTCTGGTCCCACAGTCCTGCCTCACCTGTCTCTTGTCTCTGGTCCCACAGTCCTGCCTCACCTGTGTCTGGTCTCTGCTCTCACAGTCCTGCCTCACCTGTCTCTTGTCTGTCTTACAGTCCTGCCTCACCTGTCTCTGGTCTGTCCCACAGTCCTGCCTCACCTGTCTCTTGTCTCTGGTCCCACAGTCCTGCCTCACCTGTCTCTTGTCTCTGGTCTCTGGTCCCACAGTCCTGCCTCACCTGTCTCTGGTCTCTGGTCCCACAGTCCTTCCTCACCTGTCTCTGGTCTCTGGTCTCACACTCCTGCCTCACCTGTCTCTTGTCTCTGGTCCCACAGTCCTGCCTCACCTGTCTCTTGTCTCTGGTCCCACAGTCCTGCCTCACCTCTCTCTGGTCTCTCCCACAGTCCTGCCTCACCTGTCTCTGGTCTCTGGTCCCACAGTCCTGCCTCACCTGTCTCTGGTCTCTCCCACAGTCCTGCCTCACCTGTGTCTGGTCTCTGCTCTCACAGTCCTGACTCACCTGTCTCTTGTCTGTCTCACAGTCCAGCCTCACCTGTCTCTGGTCTGTCCCACAGTCCTGCCTCACCTGTCTCTGGTCTCTCCCACATTCCTGCCTTACCTGTCTCTGGTCTCTCCCACAGTCATGCCTCACCTGTCTCTGTTCTCTCCCACATTCCTGCCTCACCTGTCTCTTGTCTCACAGTCCTGCCTCACCTGTCTCTGGTCTCTGGTCTCACAGTCCTGCCTCACCTGTCTCTTGTCTCTAGTCCCACAGTCCTGCCTCACCTGTCTCTTGTCTCTTGTCCCACAGTCCTGCCTCACCTGTCTCTTGTCTCTTGTCCCACAGTCCTGCCTCACCTGTCTCTGATCTCTGGTCCCACAGTCCTGCCTCACCTGTCTCTGGTCTCTGGTCCCACAGTCCTGCCTCACCTGTCTCTGGTCTCTCCCACAGTCCTGCCTCACCTGTGTCTGGTCTCTGCTCTCACAGTCCTGCCTCACCTGTCTCTTGTCTGTCTCACAGTCCTGCCTCACCTGTCTCTGGTCTGTCCCACAGTCCTGCCTCACCTGTCTCTGGTCTGTCCCACAGTCCTGCCTCACCTGTCTCTTGTCTCTGGTCCCACAGTCCTGCCTCACCTGTCTCTTGTCTCTGGTCCCACAGTCCTGCCTCACCTGTCTCTGGTCTCTGGTCTCACAGTCCTGCCTCACCTGTCTCTGGTCTCTGGTCCCACAGTCCTGCCTCACCTGTCTCTGGTCTCTGGTCTCTCCCACAGTCCTGCCTCACCTGTCTCTGGTCTCTGCTCTCACAGTCCTGCCTCACCTGTCTCTTGTCTGTCTCACAGTCCTGCCTCACCTGTCTCTGGTCTGTCCCACATTCCTGCCTCACCTGTCTCTTGTCTCTGGTCCCACAGTCCTGCCTCACCTGTCTCTGGTCTCTGTTCCCACAGTCCTGCGTCACCTGTATCTGGTCTCTGGTCCCACAGTCCTGCCTCACCTGTCTCTGGTCTCTCCCACATTCCTGCCTCACCTGTCTCTGGTCTCACAGTCATGCCTCACCTGTCTCTGGTCTCTGGTCTCACAGTCCTGCCTCACCTGTCTCTTGTCTCTGGTCCCACAGTCCTGCCTCACCTGTCTCTTGTCTCTGGTCCCACAGTCCTGCCTCACCTGGCTCTGGTCTCTGGTCCCACAGTCCTGCCTCACCTGTCTCTGGTCTCTGGTCCCACAGTCCTGCCTCACCTGTCTCTGGTCCCTCCCACAGTCCTGCCTCACCTGTCTCTTGTCTCTGGTCCCACAGTCCTGCCTCACCTGTCTCTGGTGTCTGGTCCCACAGTCCTGCCTCACCTGTGTCTGGTCTCTGCTCTCACAGTCCTGCCTCACCTGTCTCTTGTCTGTCTTACAGTCCTGCCTCACCTGTCTCTGGTCTGTCCCACAGTCCTGCCTCACCTGTCTCTTGTCTCTGGTCCCACAGTCCTGCCTCACCTGTCTCTTGTCTCTGGTCTCTGGTCCCACAGTCCTGCCTCACCTGTCTCTGGTCTCTGGTCCCACAGTCCTTCCTCACCTGTCTCTGGTCTCTGGTCTCACAGTCCTGCCTCACCTGTCTCTTGTCTCTGGTCCCACAGTCCTGCCTCACCTGTCTCTTGTCTCTGGTCCCACAGTCCTGCCTCACCTGTCTCTGGTCTCTGGTCCCACAGTCCTGCCTCACCTGTCTCTGGTCTCTGGTCCCACAGTCCTGCCTCACCTGTCTCTGGTCTCTCCCACAGTCCTGCCTCACCTGTGTCTGGTCTCTGCTCTCACAGTCCTGCCTCACCTGTCTCTTGTCTGTCTCACAGTCCTGCCTCACCTGTCTCTGGTCTGTCCCACAGTCCTGCCTCACCTGTCTCTGGTCTGTCCCACAGTCCTGCCTCACCTGTCTCTTGTCTCTGGTCCCACAGTCCTGCCTCACCTGTCTCTTGTCTCTGGTCCCACAGTCCTGCCTCACCTGTCTCTGGTCTCTGGTCCCACAGTCCTGCCTCACCTGTCTCTGGTCTCTGGTCCCACAGTCCTGCCTCACCTGTCTCTGGTCTCTGGTCTCACAGTCCTGCCTCACCTGTCTCTGGTCTCCCCCCCGGGCCTGCCTCACCTGTCTCTGTTCTCTCCCACAGTCCTGCCTGACCTGTCTCTGTTCTCTGGTCTCACAGTCCTGCCTCACCTGTCTCTTGTCTCTGGTCCCACAGTCCTGCCTCACCTGTCTCTGGTCTCTGGTCCCACAGTCCTGCCTCACCTGTCTCTGGTCTCTGGTCCCACAGTCCTGCCTCACCTGTCTCTGGTCTCTCCCACATTCCTGCCTTACCTGTCTCTGGTCTCTCCCACAGTCCTGTCTCACCTGTCTCTGTTCTCTCCCACATTCCTGCCTCACCTGTCTCTGGTCTCACAGTCCTGCCTCACCTGTCTCTGGTCTCTGGTCTCACAGTCCTGCCTCACCTGTCTCTTGTCTCTGGTCCCACAGTCCTGCCTCACCTGTCTCTGGTCTCACAGTCCTGCCTCACCTGTCTCTGGTCTCTGGTCTCACAGTCCTGCCTCACCTGTCTCTTGTCTCTGGTCCCACAGTCCTGCCTCACCTGTCTCTTGTCTCTGGTCCCACAGTCCTGCCTCACCTGTCTCTGGTCTCTGGTCCCACAGTCCTGCCTCACCTGTCTCTGGTCTCTGGTCCCACAGTCCTGCCTCACCTGTCTCTGGTCTCTCCCACAGTCCTGCCTCACCTGTGTCTGGTCTCTGCTCTCACAGTCCTGCCTCACCTGTCTCTTGTCTGTCTCACAGTCCTGCCTCACCTGTCTCTGGTCTGTCCCACAGTCCTGCCTCACCTGTCTCTGGTCTCTCCCACATTCCTGCCTTACCTGTCTCTGGTCTCTCCCACAGTCCTGCCTCACCTGTCTCTGTTCTCTCCCACATTCCTGCCTCACCTGTCTCTGGTCTCACAGTCCTGCCTCACCTGTCTCTGGTCTCTGGTCTCACAGTCCTGCCTCACCTGTCTCTTGTCTCTGGTCCCACAGTCCTGCCTCACCTGTCTCTTGTCTCTTGTCCCACAGTCCTGCCTCACCTGTCTCTGATCTCTGGTCCCACAGTCCTGCCTCACCTGTCTCTGTTCTCTGGTCCCACAGTCCTGCCTCACCTGTCTCTGGTCTCTCCCACAGTCCTGCCTCACCTGTGTCTGGTCTCTGCTCTCACAGTCCTGCCTCACCTGTCTCTTGTCTGTCTCACAGTCCTGCCTCACCTGTCTCTGGTCTGTCCCACAGTCCTGCCTCACTTGTCTCTGGTCTGTCCCACAGTCCTGCCTCACCTGTCTCTTGTCTCTGGTCCCACAGTCCTGCCTCAACTGTCTCTTGTCTCTGGTCCCACAGTCCTGCCTCACCTGTCTCTGGTCTCTGGTCCCACAGTCCTGCCTCACCTGTCTCTGGTCTCTGGTCCCACAGTCCTGCCTCACCTGTCTCTGGTCTCTGGTCTCTCCCACAGTCCTGCCTCACCTGTCTCTGGTCTCTGCTCTCACAGTCCTGCCTCACCTGTCTCTTGTCTGTCTCACAGTCCTGCCTCACCTGTCTCTGGTCTGTCCCACATTCCTGCCTCATCTGTCTCTTGTCTCTGGTCCCACAGTCCTGCCTCACCTGTCTCTGGTCTCTGTTCCCACAGTCCTGCGTCACCTGTCTCTGGTCTCTGGTCCCACAGTCCTGCCTCACCTGTCTCTGGTCTCTCCCACATTCCTGCCTCACCTGTCTCTGGTCTCACAGTCATGCCTCACCTGTCTCTGGTCTCTGGTCTCACAGTCCTGCCTCACCTGTCTCTTGTCTCTGGTCCCACAGTCCTGCCTCACCTGTCCCTTGTCTCTGGTCCCACAGTCCTGCCTCACCTGGCTCTGGTCTCTGGTCCCACAGTCCTGCCTCACCTGTCTCTGGTCTCTGGTCCCACAGTCCTGCCTCACCTGTCTCTGGTCCCTCCCACAGTCCTGCCTCACCTGTCTCTTGTCTCTGGTCCCACAGTCCTACCTCACCTGTCTCTGGTGTCTGGTCCCACAGTCCTGCCTCACCTGTGTCTGGTCTCTGCTCTCACAGTCCTGCCTCACCTGTCTCTTGTCTGTCTTACAGTCCTGCCTCACCTGTCTCTGGTCTGTCCCACAGTCCTGCCTCACCTGTCTCTTGTCTCTGGTCCCACAGTCCTGCCTCACCTGTCTCTTGTCTGTCTTACAGTCCTGCCTCACCTGTCTCTGGTCTGTCCCACAGTCCTGCCTCACCTGTCTCTTGTCTCTGGTCCCACAGTCCTGCCTCACCTGTCTCTTGTCTCTGGTCTCTGGTCCCACAGTCCTGCCTCACCTGTCTCTGGTCTCTGGTCCCACAGTCCTTCCTCACCTGTCTCTTGTCTCTGGTCTCACAGTCCTGCCTCACCTGTCTCTTGTCTCTGGTCCCACATTCCTGCCTCACCTGTCTCTGGTCTCACAGTCATGCCTCACCAGTCTCTGGTCTCTGGTCTCACAGTCCTGCCTCACCTGTCTCTTGTCTCTGGTCCCACAGTCCTGCCTCACCTGTCCCTTGTCTCTGGTCCCACAGTCCTGCCTCACCTGGCTCTGGTCTCTGGTCCCACAGTCCTGCCTCACCTGTCTCTGGTCTCTGGTCCCACAGTCCTGCCTCACCTGTCTCTGGTCTCTGGTCCCACAGTCCTGCCTCACTTGTCTCTGGTCTCTCCCACAGTCCTGCCTCACCTGTGTCTGGTCTCTGCTCTCACAGTCCTGCCTCACCTGTCTCTTGTCTGTCTCACAGTCCTGCCTCACCTGTCTCTGGTCTGTCCCACAGTCCTGCCTCACCTGTCTCTGGTCTCTCCCACATTCCTGCCTTACCTGTCTCTGGTCTCTCCCACAGTCCTGCCTCACCTGTCTCTGTTCTCTCCCACATTCCTGCCACACCTGTCTCTGGTCTCACAGTCCTGCCTCACCTGTCTCTGGTCTCTGGTCTCACAGTCCTGGCTCACCTGTCTCTTGTCTCTGGTCCCACAGTCCTGCCTCACCTGTCTCTTGTCTCTTGTCCCACAGTCCTGCCTCACCTGTCTCTGGTGTCTGGTCCCACAGTCCTGCCTCACCTGTGTCTGGTCTCTGCTCTCACAGTCCTGCCTCACCTGTCTCTTGTCTGTCTTACAGTCCTGCCTCACCTGTCTCTGGTCTGTCCCACAGTCCTGCCACACCTGTCTCTTGTCTCTGGTCCCACAGTCCTGCCTCACCTGTCTCTTGTCTCTGGTCTCTGGTCCCACAGTCCTGCCTCACCTGTCTCTGGTCTCTGGTCCCACAGTCCTTCCTCACCTGTCTCTGGTCTCTGGTCTGTCTCACAGTCCTGCCTCAGCTGTCTCTGGTCTGTCCCACAGTCCTGCCTCACTTGTCTCTGGTCTGTCCCACAGTCCTGCCTCACCTGTCTCTTGTCTCTGGTCCCACAGTCCTGCCTCAACTGTCTCTTGTCTCTGGTCCCACAGTCCTGCCTCACCTGTCTCTGGTCTCTGGTCCCACAGTCCTGCCTCACCTGTCTCTGGTCTCTGGTCCCACAGTCCTGTCTCACCTGTCTCTGGTCTCTGGTCTCTCCCACAGTCCTGCCTCACCTGTCTCTGGTCTCTGTTCTCACAGTCCTGCCTCACCTGTCTCTTGTCTGTCTCACAGTCCTGCCTCACCTGTCTCTGGTCTGTCCCACATTCCTGCCTCACCTGTCTCTTGTCTCTGTTCCCACAGTCCTGCCTCACCTGTCTCTGGTCTCTGTTCCCACAGTCCTGCGTCACCTGTCTCTGGTCTCTGGTCCCACAGTCCTGCCTCACCTGTCTCTGGTCTCTCCCACATTCCTGCCTCACCTGTCTCTGGTCTCACAGTCATGCCTCACCTGTCTCTGGTCTCTGGTCTCACAGTCCTGCCTCACCTGTCTCTTGTCTCTGGTCCCACAGTCCTGCCTCACCTGGCTCTGGTCTCTGGTCCCACAGTCCTGCCTCACCTGTCTCTGGTCTCTGGTCCCACAGTCCTGCCTCACCTGTCTCTGGTGTCTGGTCCCACAGTCCTGCCTCACCTGTGTCTGGTCTCTGCTCTCACAGTCCTGCCTCACCTGTCTCTTGTCTGTCTTACAGTCCTGCCTCACCAGTCTCTGGTCTGTCCCACAGTCCTGCCTCACCTGTCTCTTGTCTCTGGTCCCACAGTCCTGCCTCACCTGTCTCTTGTCTGTCTTACAGTCCTGCCTCACCTGTCTCTGGTCTGTCCCACAGTCCTGCCTCACCTGTCTCTTGTCTCTGGTCCCACAGTCCTGCCTCACCTGTCTCTTGTCTCTGGTCTCTGGTCCCACAGTCCTGCCTCACCTGTCTCTGGTCTCTGGTCTCACAGTCCTGCCTCACCTGTCTCTTGTCTCTGGTCCCACATTCCTGCCTCACCTGTCTCTGGTCTCACAGTCATGCCTCACCTGTCTCTGGTCTCTGGTCTCACAGTCCTGCCTCACCTGTCTCTTGTCTCTGGTCCCACAGTCCTGCCTCACCTGTCTCTTGTCTCTGGTCCCACAGTCCTGCCTCACCTGGCTCTGGTCTCTGGTCCCACAGTCCTGCCTCACCTGTCTCTGGTCTCTGGTCCCACAGTCCTGCCTCACCTGTCTCTGGTCTCTGGTCCCACAGTCCTGCCTCACTTGTCTCTGGTCTCTCCCACAGTCCTGCCTCACCTGTGTCTGGTCTCACAGTCCTGCCTCACCTGTCTCTGGTCTCTGGTCTCACAGTCCTGCCTCACCTGTCTCTTGTCTCTGGTCCCACAGTCCTGCCTCACCTGTCTCTTGTCTCTGGTCCCACAGTCCTGCCTCACCTGTCTCTGGTCTCTGGTCCCACAGTCCTGCCTCACCTGTCTCTGGTCTCTGGTCCCACAGTCCTGCCTCACCTGTCTCTGGTCTCTCCCACAGTCCTGCCTCACCTGTGTCTGGTCTCTGCTCTCACAGTCCTGCCTCACCTGTCTCTTGTCTGTCTCACAGTCCTGCCTCACCTGTCTCTGGTCTGTCCCACAGTCCTGCCTCACCTGTCTCTGGTCTCTCCCACATTCCTGCCTTACCTGTCTCTGGTCTCTCCCACAGTCCTGCCTCACCTGTCTCTGTTCTCTCCCACATTCCTGCCTCACCTGTCTCTGGTCTCACAGTCCTGCCTCACCTGTCTCTGGTCTCTGGTCTCACAGTCCTGCCTCACCTGTCTCTTGTCTCTGGTCCCACAGTCCTGCCTCACCTGTCTCTTGTCTCTTGTCCCACAGTCCTGCCTCACCTGTCTCTGATCTCTGGTCCCACAGTCCTGCCTCACCTGTCTCTGGTCTCTGGTCCCACAGTCCTGCCTCACCTGTCTCTGGTCTCTCCCACAGTCCTGCCTCACCTGTGTCTGGTCTCTGCTCTCACAGTCCTGCCTCACCTGTCTCTTGTCTGTCTCACAGTCCTGCCTCACCTGTCTCTGGTCTGTCCCACAGTCCTGCCTCACTTGTCTCTGGTCTGTCCCACAGTCCTGCCTCACCTGTCTCTTGTCTCTGGTCCCACAGTCCTGCCTCAACTGTCTCTTGTCTCTGGTCCCACAGTCCTGCCTCACCTGTCTCTGGTCTCTGGTCCCACAGTCCTGCCTCACCTGTCTCTGGTCTCTGGTCCCACAGTCCTGCCTCACCTGTCTCTGGTCTCTGGTCTCTCCCACAGTCCTGCCTCACCTGTCTCTGGTCTCTGCTCTCACAGTCCTGCCTCACCTGTCTCTTGTCTGTCTCACAGTCCTGCCTCACCTGTCTCTGGTCTGTCCCACATTCCTGCCTCACCTGTCTCTTGTCTCTGGTCCCACAGTCCTGCCTCACCTGTCTCTGGTCTCTGTTCCCACAGTCCTGCGTCACCTGTCTCTGGTCTCTGGTCCCACAGTCCTGCCTCACCTGTCTCTGGTCTCTCCCACATTCCTGCCTCACCTGTCTCTGGTCTCACAGTCATGCCTCACCTGTCTCTGGTCTCTGGTCTCACAGTCCTGCCTCACCTGTCTCTTGTCTCTGGTCCCACAGTCCTGCCTCACCTGTCCCTTGTCTCTGGTCCCACAGTCCTGCCTCACCTGGCTCTGGTCTCTGGTCCCACAGTCCTGCCTCACCTGTCTCTGGTCTCTGGTCCCACAGTCCTGCCTCACCTGTCTCTGGTCCCTCCCACAGTCCTGCCTCACCTGTCTCTTGTCTCTGGTCCCACAGTCCTACCTCACCTGTCTCTGGTGTCTGGTCCCACAGTCCTGCCTCACCTGTGTCTGGTCTCTGCTCTCACAGTCCTGCCTCACCTGTCTCTTGTCTGTCTTACAGTCCTGCCTCACCTGTCTCTGGTCTGTCCCACAGTCCTGCCTCACCTGTCTCTTGTCTCTGGTCCCACAGTCCTGCCTCACCTGTCTCTTGTCTGTCTTACAGTCCTGCCTCACCTGTCTCTGGTCTGTCCCACAGTCCTGCCTCACCTGTCTCTTGTCTCTGGTCCCACAGTCCTGCCTCACCTGTCTCTTGTCTCTGGTCTCTGGTCCCACAGTCCTGCCTCACCTGTCTCTGGTCTCTGGTCCCACAGTCCTTCCTCACCTGTCTCTGGTCTCTGGTCTCACAGTCCTGCCTCACCTGTCTCTTGTCTCTGGTCCCACATTCCTGCCTCACCTGTCTCTGGTCTCACAGTCATGCCTCACCTGTCTCTGGTCTCTGGTCTCACAGTCCTGCCTCACCTGTCTCTTGTCTCTGGTCCCACAGTCCTGCCTCACCTGTCCCTTGTCTCTGGTCCCACAGTCCTGCCTCACCTGGCTCTGGTCTCTGGTCCCACAGTCCTGCCTCACCTGTCTCTGGTCTCTGGTCCCACAGTCCTGCCTCACCTGTCTCTGGTCTCTGGTCCCACAGTCCTGCCTCACTTGTCTCTGGTCTCTCCCACAGTCCTGCCTCACCTGTGTCTGGTCTCTGCTCTCACAGTCCTGCCTCACCTGTCTCTTGTCTGTCTCACAGTCCTGCCTCACCTGTCTCTGGTCTGTCCCACAGTCCTGCCTCACCTGTCTCTGGTCTCTCCCACATTCCTGCCTTACCTGTCTCTGGTCTCTCCCACAGTCCTGCCTCACCTGTCTCTGTTCTCTCCCACATTCCTGCCACACCTGTCTCTGGTCTCACAGTCCTGCCTCACCTGTCTCTGGTCTCTGGTCTCACAGTCCTGGCTCACCTGTCTCTTGTCTCTGGTCCCACAGTCCTGCCTCACCTGTCTCTTGTCTCTTGTCCCACAGTCCTGCCTCACCTGTCTCTGGTGTCTGGTCCCACAGTCCTGCCTCACCTGTGTCTGGTCTCTGCTCTCACAGTCCTGCCTCACCTGTCTCTTGTCTGTCTTACAGTCCTGCCTCACCTGTCTCTGGTCTGTCCCACAGTCCTGCCACACCTGTCTCTTGTCTCTGGTCCCACAGTCCTGCCTCACCTGTCTCTTGTCTCTGGTCTCTGGTCCCACAGTCCTGCCTCACCTGTCTCTGGTCTCTGGTCCCACAGTCCTTCCTCACCTGTCTCTGGTCTCTGGTCTGTCTCACAGTCCTGCCTCAGCTGTCTCTGGTCTGTCCCACAGTCCTGCCTCACTTGTCTCTGGTCTGTCCCACAGTCCTGCCTCACCTGTCTCTTGTCTCTGGTCCCACAGTCCTGCCTCAACTGTCTCTTGTCTCTGGTCCCACAGTCCTGCCTCACCTGTCTCTGGTCTCTGGTCCCACAGTCCTGCCTCACCTGTCTCTGGTCTCTGGTCCCACAGTCCTGCCTCACCTGTCTCTGGTCTCTGGTCTCTCCCACAGTCCTGCCTCACCTGTCTCTGGTCTCTGCTCTCACAGTCCTGCCTCACCTGTCTCTTGTCTGTCTCACAGTCCTGCCTCACCTGTCTCTGGTCTGTCCCACATTCCTGCCTCACCTGTCTCTTGTCTCTGTTCCCACAGTCCTGCCTCACCTGTCTCTGGTCTCTGTTCCCACAGTCCTGCGTCACCTGTCTCTGGTCTCTGGTCCCACAGTCCTGCCTCACCTGTCTCTGGTCTCTCCCACATTCCTGCCTCACCTGTCTCTGGTCTCACAGTCATGCCTCACCTGTCTCTGGTCTCTGGTCTCACAGTCCTGCCTCACCTGTCTCTTGTCTCTGGTCCCACAGTCCTGCCTCACCTGTCCCTTGTCTCTGGTCCCACAGTCCTGCCTCACCTGGCTCTGGTCTCTGGTCCCACAGTCCTGCCTCACCTGTCTCTGGTCTCTGGTCCCACAGTCCTGCCTCACCTGTCTCTGGTCCCTCCCACAGTCCTGCCTCACCTGTCTCTTGTCTCTGGTCCCACAGTCCTGCCTCACCTGTCTCTGGTGTCTGGTCCCACAGTCCTGCCTCACCTGTGTCTGGTCTCTGCTCTCACAGTCCTGCCTCACCTGTCTCTTGTCTGTCTTACAGTCCTGCCTCACCAGTCTCTGGTCTGTCCCACAGTCCTGCCTCACCTGTCTCTTGTCTCTGGTCCCACAGTCCTGCCTCACCTGTCTCTTGTCTGTCTTACAGTCCTGCCTCACCTGTCTCTGGTCTGTCCCACAGTCCTGCCTCACCTGTCTCTTGTCTCTGGTCCCACAGTCCTGCCTCACCTGTCTCTTGTCTCTGGTCTCTGGTCCCACAGTCCTGCCTCACCTGTCTCTGGTCTCTGGTCCCACAGTCCTTCCTCACCTGTCTCTGGTCTCTGGTCTCACAGTCCTGCCTCACCTGTCTCTTGTCTCTGGTCCCACATTCCTGCCTCACCTGTCTCTGGTCTCACAGTCATGCCTCACCTGTCTCTGGTCTCTGGTCTCACAGTCCTGCCTCACCTGTCTCTTGTCTCTGGTCCCACAGTCCTGCCTCACCTGTCCCTTGTCTCTGGTCCCACAGTCCTGCCTCACCTGGCTCTGGTCTCTGGTCCCACAGTCCTGCCTCACCTGTCTCTGGTCTCTGGTCCCACAGTCCTGCCTCACCTGTCTCTGGTCTCTGGTCCCACAGTCCTGCCTCACTTGTCTCTGGTCTCTCCCACAGTCCTGCCTCACCTGTGTCTGGTCTCTGCTCTCACAGTCCTGCCTCACCTGTCTCTTGTCTGTCTCACAGTCCTGCCTCACCTGTCTCTGGTCTGTCCCACAGTCCTGCCTCACCTGTCTCTGGTCTCTCCCACATTCCTGCCTTACCTGTCTCTGGTCTCTCCCACAGTCCTGCCTCACCTGTCTCTGTTCTCTCCCACATTCCTGCCACACCTGTCTCTGGTCTCACAGTCCTGCCTCACCTGTCTCTGGTCTCTGGTCTCACAGTCCTGCCTCACCTGTCTCTTGTCTCTGGTCCCACAGTCCTGCCTCACCTGTCTCTTGTCTCTTGTCCCACAGTCCTGCCTCACCTGTCTCTGGTGTCTGGTCCCACAGTCCTGCCTCACCTGTGTCTGGTCTCTGCTCTCACAGTCCTGCCTCACCTGTCTCTTGTCTGTCTTACAGTCCTGCCTCACCTGTCTCTGGTCTGTCCCACAGTCCTGCCTCACCTGTCTCTTGTCTCTGGTCCCACAGTCCTGCCTCACCTGTCTCTTGTCTCTGGTCTCTGGTCCCACAGTCCTGCCTCACCTGTCTCTGGTCTCTGGTCCCACAGTCCTTCCTCACCTGTCTCTGGTCTCTGGTCTCTCTCACAGTCCTGCCTCAGCTGTCTCTGGTCTCTGGTCCCACAGTCCTGCCTCACCTGTCTCTGGTCTCTCCCACAGTCCTGCCTCACCTGTCTCTGTTCTCTCCCACAGTCTTGCCTCACCTGTCTCTGGTCTCTGGTCTCACAGACCTGCCTCACCTGTCTCTTGTCTCTGGTCCCACATTCCTGCCTCACCTGTCTCTGGTCTCACAGTCATGCCTCACCTGTCTCTGGTCTCTGGTCTCACAGTCCTGCCTCACCTGTCTCTTGTCTCTGGTCCCACAGTCCTGCCTCACCTGTCCCTTGTCTCTGGTCCCACAGTCCTGCCTCACCTGGCTCTGGTCTCTGGTCCCACAGTCCTGCCTCACCTGTCTCTGGTCTCTGGTCCCACAGTCCTGCCTCACCTGTCTCTGGTCCCTCCCACAGTCCTGCCTCACCTGTCTCTTGTCTCTGGTCCCACAGTCCTGCCTCACCTGTCTCTGGTCTGTCCCACAGTCCTGCCTCACCTGTCTCTTGTCTCTGGTCCCACAGTCCTGCCTCACCTGTCTCTTGTCTCTGGTCTCTGGTCCCACAGTCCTGCCTCACCTGTCTCTGGTCTCTGGTCCCACAGTCCTTCCTCACCTGTCTCTGGTCTCTGGTCTCACAGTCCTGCCTCACCTGTCTCTTGTCTCTGGTCCCACAGTCCTGCCTCACCTGTCTCTTGTCTCTGGTCCCACAGTCCTGCCTCACCTGTCTCTGGTCTCTGGTCCCACAGTCCTGCCTCACCTGTCTCTGGTCTCTGGTCCCACAGTCCTGCCTCACTTGTCTCTGGTCTCTCCCACAGTCCTGCCTCACCTGTGTCTGGTCTCTGCTCTCACAGTCCTGCCTCACCTGTCTCTTGTCTGTCTCACAGTCCTGCCTCACCTGTCTCTGGTCTGTCCCACAGTCCTGCCTCACCTGTCTCTGGTCTCTCCCACATTCCTGCCTTACCTGTCTCTGGTCTCTCCCACAGTCCTGCCTCACCTGTCTCTGTTCTCTCCCACATTCCTGCCACACCTGTCTCTGGTCTCACAGTCCTGCCTCACCTGTCTCTGGTCTCTGGTCTCACAGTCCTGCCTCACCTGTCTCTTGTCTCTGGTCCCACAGTCCTGCCTCACCTGTCTCTTGTCTCTTGTCCCACAGTCCTGCCTCACCTGTCTCTGGTGTCTGGTCCCACAGTCCTGCCTCACCTGTGTCTGGTCTCTGCTCTCACAGTCCTGCCTCACCTGTCTCTTGTCTGTCTTACAGTCCTGCCTCACCTGTCTCTGGTCTGTCCCACAGTCCTGCCTCACCTGTCTCTTGTCTCTGGTCCCACAGTCCTGCCTCACCTGTCTCTTGTCTCTGGTCTCTGGTCCCACAGTCCTGCCTCACCTGTCTCTGGTCTCTGGTCCCACAGTCCTTCCTCACCTGTCTCTGGTCTCTGGTCTCTCTCACAGTCCTGCCTCAGCTGTCTCTGGTCTCTGGTCCCACAGTCCTGCCTCACCTGTCTCTGGTCTCTCCCACAGTCCTGCCTCACCTGTCTCTGTTCTCTCCCACAGTCTTGCCTCACCTGTCTCTGGTCTCTGGTCTCACAGACCTGCCTCACCTGTCTCTTGTCTCTGGTCCCACAGTCCTGCCTCACCTGGCTCTGGTCTCTGGTCCCACAGTCCTGCCTCACCTGTCTCTGGTCTCTGGTCCCACAGTCCTGCCTCACCTGTCTCTGGTCTCTCCCACAGTCCTGCCTCACCTGTGTCTGGTCTCTGCTCTCACAGTCCTGCCTCACCTGTCTCTTGTCTGTCTCACAGTCCTGCCTCACCTGTCTCTGGTCTGTCCCACAGTCCT
Organism: Hemitrygon akajei; assembly: GCF_048418815.1. Taxonomy (NCBI): domain Eukaryota; kingdom Metazoa; phylum Chordata; class Chondrichthyes; order Myliobatiformes; family Dasyatidae; genus Hemitrygon; species Hemitrygon akajei. The sequence goes on along the minus strand of NC_133128.1, from coordinate 107,577,105 downwards.
GCCTCACCTGTCTCTGGTGTCTGGTCCCACAGTCCTGCCTCACCTGTCTCTGGTTTCTGGTCCCACAGTCCTGCCTCACCTGTCTCTGGTCTCTGGTCTCTCTCACAGTCCTGCCTCAGCTGTCTCTGGTCTCTGGTCCCACAGTCCTGCCTCACCTGTCTCTGGTCTCTCCCACAGTCCTGCCTCACCTGTCTCTGGTCTCTCCCACATTCCTGCCTCACCTGTCTCTGGTCTCTCCGACAGTCCTGCCTCACCTGTCTCTGTTCTCTCCCACATTCCTGCCTCACGTGTCTCTGGTCTCACAGTCCTGCCTCACCTGTCTCTTGTCTCTGGTCCCACAGTCCTGCCTCACCTGTCTCTGGTCTCTGGTCCCACAGTCCTGCCTCACCTGTCTCTGGTCTCTCCCACAGTCCTACCTCACCTGTGTCTGGTCTCTGCTCTCACAGTCCTGCCTCACCTGTCTCTTGTCTGTCTCACAGTCCTGCCTCACCTGTCTCTGGTCTGTCCCACAGTCCTGCCTCACCTGTCTCTGGTCTGTCCCACAGTCCTGCCTCACCTGTCTCTTGTCTCTGGTCCCACAGTCCTGCCTCACCTGTCTCTTGTCTCTGGTCCCACAGTCCTGCCTCACCTGTCTCTGGTCTCTGGTCCCACAGTCCTGCCTCACCTGTCTCTGGTCTCTGGTCCCACAGTCCTGCCTCACCTGTCTCTGGTCTCTGGTCTCACAGTCCTGCCTCACCTGTCTCTGGTCTCCCCCCCGGGCCTGCCTCACCTGTCTCTGTTCTCTCCCACAGTCCTGCCTGACCTGTCTCTGTTCTCTGGTCTCACAGTCCTGCCTCACCTGTCTCTTGTCTCTGGTCCCACAGTCCTGCCTCACCTGTCTCTGGTCTCTGGTCCCACAGTCCTGCCTCACCTGTCTCTGGTCTCTGGTCCCACAGTCCTGCCTCACCTGTCTCTGGTCTCTCCCACATTCCTGCCTTACCTGTCTCTGGTCTCTCCCACAGTCCTGTCTCACCTGTCTCTGTTCTTTCCCACATTCCTGCCTCACCTGTCTCTGGTCTCACAGTCCTGCCTCACCTGTCTCTGGTCTCTGGTCTCAGAGTCCTGCCTCACCTGTCTCTTGTCTCTGGTCCCACAGTCCTGCCTCACCTGTCTCTTGTCTCTGGTCCCACAGTCTGCCTCACCTGTCTCTGGTCTCTGGTCCCACAGTCCTGCCTCACCTGTCTCTGGTCTCTGGTCCCACAGTCCTGCCTCACCTGTCTCTGGTCACTCCCACAGTCCTGCCTCACCTGTGTCTGGTCTCTGCTCTCACAGTCCCGCCTCACCTGTCTCTTGTCTGTCTCACAGTCCTGCCTCACCTGTCTCTGGTCTGTCCCACAGTCCTGCCTCACCTGTCTCTGGTCTCTCCCACATTCCTGCCTTACCTGTCTCTGGTCTCTCCCACAGTCCTGCCTCACCTGTCTCTGTTCTCTCCCACATTCCTGCCTCACCTGTCTCTGGTCTCACAGTCCTGCCTCACCTGTCTCTGGTCTCTGGTCTCACAGTCCTGCCTCACCTGTCTCTTGTCTCTGGTCCCACAGTCCTGCCTCACCTGTCTCTTGTCTCTTGTCCCACAGTCCTGCCTCAACTGTCTCTGATCTCTGGTCCCACAGTCCTGCCTCACCTGTCTCTGGTCTCTGGTCCCACAGTCCTGCCTCACCTGTCTCTGGTCTCTCCCACAGTCCTGCCTCACCTGTGTCTGGTCTCTGCTCTCACAGTCCTGCCTCACCTGTCTCTTGTCTGTCTCACAGTCCTGCCTCACCTGTCTCTGGTCTGTCCCACAGTCCTGCCTCACCTGTCTCTGGTCTGTCCCACAGTCCTGCCTCACCTGTCTCTTGTCTCTGGTCCCACAGTCCTGCCTCACCTGTCTCTTGTCTCTGGTCCCACAGTCCTGCCTCACCTGTCTCTGGTCTCTGGTCCCACAGTCCTGCCTCACCTGTCTCTGGTCTCTGGTCCCACAGTCCTGCCTCACCTGTCTCTGGTCTCTGGTCTCTCCCACAGTCCTGCCTCACCTGTCTCTGGTCTCTGCTCTCACAGTCCTGCCTCACCTGTCTCTTGTCTGTCTCACAGTCCTGCCTCACCTGTCTCTGGTCTGTCCCACATTCCTGCCTCACCTGTCTCTTGTCTCTGGTCCCACAGTCCTGCCTCACCTGTCTCTGGTCTCTGTTCCCACAGTCCTGCGTCACCTGTCTCTGGTCTCTGGTCCCACAGTCCTGCCTCACCTGTCTCTCGTCTCTCCCACATTCCTGCCTCACCTGTCTCTGGTCTCACAGTCATGCCTCACCAGTCTCTGGTCTCTGGTCTCACAGTCCTGCCTCACCTGTCTCTTGTCTCTGGTCCCACAGTCCTGCCTCACCTGTCTCTTGTCTCTGGTCCCACAGTCCTGCCTCACCTGGCTCTGGTCTCTGGTCCCACAGTCCTGCCTCACCTGTCTCTGGTCTCTGGTCCCACAGTCCTGCCTCACCTGTCTCTGGTCCCTCCCACAGTCCTGCCTCACCTGTCTCTTGTCTCTGGTCCCACAGTCCTGCCTCACCTGTGTCTGGTCTCTGCTCTCACAGTCCTGCCTCACCTGTCTCTTGTCTGTCTTACAGTCCTGCCTCACCTGTCTCTGGTCTGTCCCACAGTCCTGCCTCACCTGTCTCTTGTCTCTGGTCCCACAGTCCTGCCTCACCTGTCTCTTGTCTCTGGTCTCTGGTCCCACAGTCCTGCCTCACCTGTCTCTGGTCTCTGGTCCCACAGTCCTTCCTCACCTGTCTCTGGTCTCTGGTCTCACAGTCCTGCCTCACCTGTCTCTTGTCTCTGGTCCCACAGTCCTGCCTCACCTGTCTCTTGTCTCTGGTCCCACAGTCCTGCCTCACCTGTCTCTGGTCTCTGGTCCCACAGTCCTGCCTCACCTGTCTCTGGTCTCTGGTCCCACAGTCCTGCCTCACCTGTCTCTGGTCTCTCCCACAGTCCTGCCTCACCTGTGTCTGGTCTCTGCTCTCACAGTCCTGCCTCACCTGTCTCTTGTCTGTCTCACAGTCCTGCCTCACCTGTCTCTGGTCTGTCCCACAGTCCTGCCTCACCTGTCTCTGGTCTCTCCCACATTCCTGCCTTACCTGTCTCTGGTCTCTCCCACAGTCCTGCCTCACCTGTCTCTGTTCTCTCCCACATTCCTGCCTCACCTGTCTCTTGTCTCACAGTCCTGCCTCACCTGTCTCTGGTCTCTGGTCCCACAGTCCTGCCTCACCTGTCTCTTGTCTCTGGTCCCACAGTCCTGCCTCACCTGTCTCTTGTCTCTTGTCTCACAGTCCTGCCTCACCTGTCTCTTGTCTCTTGTCCCACAGTCCTGCCTCACCTGTCTCTGGTCTCTGGTCCCACAGTCCTGCCTCACCTGTCTCTGGTCTCTCCCACAGTCCTGCCTCACCTGTGTCTGGTCTCTGCTCTCACAGTCCTGCCTCACCTGTCTCTTGTCTGTCTCACAGTCCTGCCTCACCTGTCTCTGGTCTGTCCCACAGTCCTGCCTCACCTGTCTCTGGTCTGTCCCACAGTCCTGCCTCACCTGTCTCTTGTCTCTGGTCCCACAGTCCTGCCTCACCTGTCTCTTGTCTCTGGTCCCACAGTCCTGCCTCACCTGTCTCTGGTCTCTGGTCCCACAGTCCTGCCTCACCTGTCTCTGGTCTCTGGTCCCACAGTCCTGCCTCACCTGTCTCTGGTCTCTGGTCTCTCCCACAGTCCTGCCTCACCTGTCTCTGGTCTCTGCTCTCACAGTCCTGCCTCACCTGTCTCTTTTCTGTCTCACAGTCCTGCCTCACCTGTCTCTGGTCTGTCCCACATTCCTGCCTCACCTGTCTCTTGTCTCTGGTCCCACAGTCCTGCCTCACCTGTCTCTGGTCTCTGTTCCCACAGTCCTGCGTCACCTGTCTCTGGTCTCTGGTCCCACAGTCCTGCCTCACCTGTCTCTGGTCTCTGGTCCCACATTCCTGCCTCACCTGTCTCTGGTCTCACAGTCATGCCTCACCTGTCTCTGGTCTCTGGTCTCACAGTCCTGCCTCACCTGTCTCTTGTCTCTGGTCCCACAGTCCTGCCTCACCTGTCTCTTGTCTCTGGTCCCACAGTCCTGCCTCACCTGGCTCTGGTCTCTGGTCCCACAGTCCTGCCTCACCTGTCTCTGGTCTCTGGTCCCACAGTCCTGCCTCACCTGTCTCTGGTCCCTCCCACAGTCCTGCCTCACCTGTCTCTTGTCTCTGGTCCCACAGTCCTGCCTCACCTGTCTCTGGTGTCTGGTCCCACAGTCCTGCCTCACCTGTGTCTGGTCTCTGCTCTCACAGTCCTGCCTCACCTGTCTCTTGTCTGTCTTACAGTCCTGCCTCACCTGTCTCTGGTCTGTCCCACAGTCCTGCCTCACCTGTCTCTTGTCTCTGGTCCCACAGTCCTGCCTCACCTGTCTCTTGTCTCTGGTCTCTGGTCCCACAGTCCTGCCTCACCTGTCTCTGGTCTCTGGTCCCACAGTCCTTCCTCACCTGTCTCTGGTCTCTCGTCTCACAGTCCTGCCTCACCTGTCTCTTGTCTCTGGTCCCACAGTCCTGCCTCACCTGTCTCTTGTCTCTGGTCCCACAGTCCTGCCTCACCTGTCTCTGGTCTCTGGTCCCACAGTCCTGCCTCACCTGTCTCTGGTCTCTGGTCCCACAGTCCTGCCTCACCTGTCTCTGGTCTCTCCCACAGTCCTGCCTCACCTGTGTCTGGTCTCTGCTCTCACAGTCCTGCCTCACCTGTCTCTTGTCTGTCTCACAGTCCTGCCTCACCTGTCTCTGGTCTGTCCCACAGTCCTGCCTCACCTGTCTCTGGTCTCTCCCACATTCCTGCCTTACCTGTCTCTGGTCTCTCCCACAGTCCTGCCTCACCTGTCTCTGTTCTCTCCCACATTCCTGCCTCACCTGTCTCTGGTCTCACAGTCCTGCCTCACCTGTCTCTGGTCTCTGGTCTCACAGTCCTGCCTCACCTGTCTCTTGTCTCTGGTCCCACAGTCCTGCCTCACCTGTCTCTTGTCTCTTGTCCCACAGTCCTGCCTCACCTGTCTCTGGTGTCTGGTCCCACAGTCCTGCCTCACCTGTGTCTGGTCTCTGCTCTCACAGTCCTGCCTCACCTGTCTCTTGTCTGTCTTACAGTCCTGCCTCACCTGTCTCTGGTCTGTCCCACAGTCCTGCCTCACCTGTCTCTTGTCTCTGGTCCCACAGTCCTGCCTCACCTGTCTCTTGTCTCTGGCCTCTGGTCCCACAGTCCTGCCTCACCTGTCTCTGGTCTCTGGTCCCACAGTCCTTCCTCACCTGTCTCTGGTCTCTGGTCTCTCTCACAGTCCTGCCTCAGCTGTCTCTGGTCTCTGGTCCCACAGTCCTGCCTCACCTGTCTCTGGTCTCTCCCACAGTCCTGCCTCACCTGTCTCTGTTCTCTCCCACAGTCTTGCCTCACCTGTCTCTGGTCTCTGGTCTCACAGACCTGCCTCACCTGTCTCTTGTCTCTGGTCCCACAGTCCTGCCTCACCTGGCTCTGGTCTCTGGTCCCACAGTCCTGCCTCACCTGTCTCTGGTCTCTGGTCCCACAGTCCTGCCTCACCTGTCTCTGGTCTCTCCCACAGTCCTGCCTCACCTGTGTCTGGTCTCTGCTCTCACAGTCCTGCCTCACCTGTCTCTTGTCTGTCTCACAGTCCTGCCTCACCTGTCTCTGGTCTGTCCCACAGTCCTGCCTCACCTGTCTCTGGTGTCTGGTCCCACAGTCCTGCCTCACCTGTCTCTGGTCTCTGGTCCCACAGTCCTGCCTCACCTGTCTCTGGTCTCTGGTCTCTCTCACAGTCCTGCCTCAGCTGTCTCTGGTCTCTGGTCCCACAGTCCTGCCTCACCTGTCTCTGGTCTCTCCCACAGTCCTGCCTCACCTGTCTCTGGTCTCTCCCACATTCCTGCCTCACCTGTCTCTGGTCTCTCCGACAGTCCTGCCTCACCTGTCTCTGTTCTCTCCCACATTCCTGCCTCACGTGTCTCTGGTCTCACAGTCCTGCCTCACCTGTCTCTTGTCTCTGGTCCCACAGTCCTGCCTCACCTGTCTCTGGTCTCTGGTCCCACAGTCCTGCCTCACCTGTCTCTGGTCTCTCCGACAGTCCTGCCTCACCTGTGTCTGGTCTCTGCTCTCACAGTCCTGCCTCACCTGTCTCTTGTCTGTCTCACAGTCCTGCCTCACCTGTCTCTGGTCTGTCCCACTGTCCTGCCTCACCTGTCTCTGGTCTGTCCCACAGTCCTGCCTCACCTGTCTCTTGTCTCTGGTCCCACAGTCCTGCCTCACCTGTCTCTTGTCTCTGGTCCCACAGTCCTGCCTCACCTGTCTCTGGTCTCTGGTCCCACAGTCCTGCCTCACCTGTCTCTGGTCTCTGGTCCCACAGTCCTGCCTCACCTGTCTCTGGTCTCTGGTCTCACAGTCCTGCCTCACCTGTCTCTGGTCTCCCCCCCGGGCCTGCCTCACCTGTCTCTGTTCTCTCCCACAGTCCTGCCTGACCTGTCTCTGTTCTCTGGTCTCACAGTCCTGCCTCACCTGTCTCTTGTATCTGGTCCCACAGTCCTGCCTCACCTGTCTCTGGTCTCTGGTCCCACAGTCCTGCCTCACCTGTCTCTGGTCTCTGGTCCCTCAGACCTGCCTCACCTGTCTCTGGTCTCTCCCACATTCCTGCCTTACCTGTCTCTGGTCTCTCCCACAGTCCTGCCTCACCTGTCTCTGTTCTCTCCCACATTCCTGCCTCACCTGTCTCTGGTCTCACAGTCCTGCCTCACCTGTCTCTGGTCTCTGGTCTCTCAGTCCTGCCTCACCTGTCTCTTGTCTCTGGTCCCACAGTCCTGCCTCACCTGTCTCTTGTCTCTGGTCCCACAGTCCTGCCTCACCTGTCTCTGGTCTCTGGTCCCACAGTCCTGCCTCACCTGTCTCTGGTCTCTGGTCCCACAGTCCTGCCTCACCTGTCTCTGGTCTCTCCCACATTCCTGCCTTACCTGCCTCTGGTCTCTCCCACAGTCCTGCCTCACCTGTCTCTGTTCTCTCCCACATTCCTGCCTCACCTGTCTCTGGTCTCACAGTCCTGCCTCACCTGTCTCTGGTCTCTGGTCTCACAGTCCTGCCTCACCTGTCTCTTGTCTCTGGTCCCACAGTCCTGCCTCACCTGTCTCTTGTCTCTTGTCCCACAGTCCTGCCTCACCTGTCTCTGGTGTCTGGTCCCACAGTCCTGCCTCACCTGTGTCTGGTCTCTGCTCTCACAGTCCTGCCTCACCTGTCTCTTTTCTGTCTTACAGTCCTGCCTGACCTGTCTCTGGTCTGTCCCACAGTCCTGCCTCACCTGTCTCTTGTCTCTGGTCCCACAGTCCTGCCTCACCTGTCTCTTGTCTCTGGTCTCTGGTCCCACAGTCCTGCCTCACCTGTCTCTGGTCTCTGGTCCCACAGTCCTTCCTCACCTGTCTCTGGTCTCTGGTCTCTCTCACAGTCCTGCCTCAGCTGTCTCTGGTCTCTGCTCTCACAGTCCTGCCTCACCTGTCTCTTGTCTGTCTCACAGTCCTGCCTCACCTGTCTCTGGTCTGTCCCACAGTCCTGCCTCACCTGTCTCTGGTGTCTGGTCCCACAGTCCTGCCTCACCTGTCTCTGGTCTCTGGTCCCACAGTCCTGCCTCACCTGTCTCTGGTCTCTGGTCTCTCTCACAGTCCTGCCTCAGCTGTCTCTGGTCTCTGGTCCCACAGTCCTGCCTCACCTGTCTCTGGTCTCTCCCACAGTCCTGCCTCACCTGTCTCTGGTCTCTCCCACATTCCTGCCTCACCTGTCTCTGGTCTCTACGACAGTCCTGCCTCACCTGTCTCTGTTCTCTCCCACATTCCTGCCTCACGTGTCTCTGGTCTCACAGTCCTGCCTCACCTGTCTCTTGTCTCTGGTCCCACAGTCCTGCCTCACCTGTCTCTTGTCTCTTGTCCCACAGTCCTGCCTCACCTGTCTCTGGTCTCTGGTCCCACAGTCCTGCCTCACCTGTCTCTGGTCTCTCCCACAGTCCTGCCTCACCTGTGTCTGGTCTCTGCTCTCACAGTCCTGCCTCACCTGTCTCTTGTCTGTCTCACAGTCCTGCCTCACCTGTCTCTGGTCTGTCCCACAGTCCTGCCTCACCTGTCTCTGGTCTGTCCCACAGTCCTGCCTCACCTGTCTCTTGTCTCTGGTCCCACAGTCCTGCCTCACCTGTCTCTTGTCTCTGGTCCCACAGTCCTGCCTCACCTGTCTCTGGTCTCTGGTCCCACAGTCCTGCCTCACCTGTCTCTGGTCTCTGGTCCCACAGTCCTGCCTCACCTGTCTCTGGTCTCTGGTCTCTCCCACAGTCCTGCCTCACCTGTCTCTGGTCTCTGCTCTCACAGTCCTGCCTCACCTGTCTCTTGTCTGTCTCACAGTCCTGCCTCACCTGTCTCTGGTCTGTCCCACATTCCTGCCTCACCTGTCTCTTTTCTCTGGTCCCACAGTCCTGCCTCACCTGTCTCTGGTCTCTGTTCCCACAGTCCTGCGTCACCTGTCTCTGGTCTCTCCCACATTCCTGCCTCACCTGTCTCTGGTCTCACAGTCATGCCTCACCAGTCTCTGGTCTCTGGTCTCACAGTCCTGCCTCACCTGTCTCTTGTCTCTGGTCCCACAGTCCTGCCTCACCTGTCTCTTGTCTCTGGTCCCACAGTCCTGCCTCACCTGGCTCTGGTCTCTGGTCCCACAGTCCTGCCTCACCTGTCTCTGGTCTCTGGTCCCACAGTCCTGCCTCACCTGTCTCTGGTCCCTCCCACAGTCCTGCCTCACCTGTCTCTTGTCTCTGGTCCCACAGTCCTGCCTCACCTGTGTCTGGTCTCTGCTCTCACAGTCCTGCCTCACCTGTCTCTTGTCTGTCTTACAGTCCTGCCTCACCTGTCTCTGGTCTGTCCCACAGTCCTGCCTCACCTGTCTCTTGTCTCTGGTCCCACAGTCCTGCCTCACCTGTCTCTTGTCTCTGGTCTCTGGTCCCACAGTCCTGCCTCACCTGTCTCTGGTCTCTCCCACAGTCCTGCCTCACCTGTGTCTGGTCTCTGCTCTCACAGTCCTGCCTCACCTGTCTCTTGTCTGTCTCACAGTCCTGCCTCACCTGTCTCTGGTCTGTCCCACAGTCCTGCCTCACCTGTCTCTGGTCTGTCCCACAGTCCTGCCTCACCTGTCTCTTGTCTCTGGTCCCACAGTCCTGCCTCACCTGTCTCTTGTCTCTGGTCCCACAGTCCTGCCTCACCTGTCTCTGGTCTCTGGTCCCACAGTCCTGCCTCACCTGTCTCTGGTCTCTGGTCCCACAGTCCTGCCTCACCTGTCTCTGGTCTCTGGTCTCTCCCACAGTCCTGCCTCACCTGTCTCTGGTCTCTGCTCTCACAGTCCTGCCTCACCTGTCTCTTGTCTGTCTCACAGTCCTGCCTCACCTGTCTCTGGTCTGTCCCACATTCCTGCCTCACCTGTCTCTTTTCTCTGGTCCCACAGTCCTGCCTCACCTGTCTCTGGTCTCTGTTCCCACAGTCCTGCGTCACCTGTCTCTGGTCTCTCCCACATTCCTGCCTCACCTGTCTCTGGTCTCACAGTCATGCCTCACCAGTCTCTGGTCTCTGGTCTCACAGTCCTGCCTCACCTGTCTCTTGTCTCTGGTCCCACAGTCCTGCCTCACCTGTCTCTTGTCTCTGGTCCCACAGTCCTGCCTCACCTGGCTCTGGTCTCTGGTCCCACAGTCCTGCCTCACCTGTCTCTGGTCTCTGGTCCCACAGTCCTGCCTCACCTGTCTCTGGTCCCTCCCACAGTCCTGCCTCACCTGTCTCTTGTCTCTGGTCCCACAGTCCTGCCTCACCTGTGTCTGGTCTCTGCTCTCACAGTCCTGCCTCACCTGTCTCTTGTCTGTCTTACAGTCCTGCCTCACCTGTCTCTGGTCTGTCCCACAGTCCTGCCTCACCTGTCTCTTGTCTCTGGTCCCACAGTCCTGCCTCACCTGTCTCTTGTCTCTGGTCTCTGGTCCCACAGTCCTGCCTCACCTGTCTCTGGTCTCTGGTCCCACAGTCCTTCCTCACCTGTCTCTGGTCTCTGGTCTCACAGTCCTGCCTCACCTGTCTCTTGTCTCTGGTCCCACAGTCCTGCCTCACCTGTCTCTTGTCTCTGGTCCCACAGTCCTGCCTCACCTGTCTCTGGTCTCTGGTCCCACAGTCCTGCCTCACCTGTCTCTGGTCTCTGGTCCCACAGTCCTGCCTCACCTGTCTCTGGTCTCTCCCTCAGTCCTGCCTCACCTGTGTCTGGTATCTGCTCTCACAGTCCTGCCTCACCTGTCTCTTGTCTGTCTCACAGTCCTGCCTCACCTGTCTCTTGTCTGTCCCACAGTCCTGCCTCACCTGTCTCTGGTCTCTCCCACATTCCTGCCTTACCTGTCTCTGGTCTCTCCCACAGTCCTGCCTCACCTGTCTCTGTTCTCTCCCACATTCCTGCCTCACCTGTCTCTTGTCTCACAGTCCTGCCTCACCTGTCTCTGGTCTCTGGTCCCACAGTCCTGCCTCACCTGTCTCTTGTCTCTGGTCCCACAGTCCTGCCTCACCTGTCTCTTGTCTCTTGTCCCACAGTCCTGCCTCACCTGTCTCTTGTCTCTTGTCCCACAGTCCTGCCTCACCTGTCTCTGGTCTCTGGTCCCACAGTCCTGCCTCACCTGTCTCTGGTCTCTCCCACAGTCCTGCCTCACCTGTGTCTGGTCTCTGCTCTCACAGTCCTGCCTCACCTGTCTCTTGTCTGTCTCACAGTCCTGCCTCACCTGTCTCTGGTCTCACAGTCATGCCTCACCTGTCTCTGGTCTCTGGTCTCACAGTCCTGCCTCACCTGTCTCTTGTCTCTGGTCCCACAGTCCTGCCTCACCTGTCTCTTGTCTCTGGTCCCACAGTCCTGCCTCACCTGGCTCTGGTCTCTGGTCCCACAGTCCTGCCTCACCTGTCTCTGGTCTCTGGTCCCACAGTCCTGCCTCACCTGTCTCTGGTCCCTCCCACAGTCCTGCCTCACCTGTCTCTTGTCTCTGGTCCCACAGTCCTGCCTCACCTGTCTCTGGTGTCTGGTCCCACAGTCCTGCCTCACCTGTGTCTGGTCTCTGCTCTCACAGTCCTGCCTCACCTGTCTCTTGTCTGTCTTACAGTCCTGCCTCACCTGTCTCTGGTCTGTCCCACAGTCCTGCCTCACCTGTCTCTTGTCTCTGGTCCCACAGTCCTGCCTCACCTGTCTCTTGTCTCTGGTCTCTGGTCCCACAGTCCTGCCTCACCTGTCTCTGGTCTCTGGTCCCACATTCCTTCCTCACCTGTCTCTGGTCTCTCGTCTCACAGTCCTGCCTCACCTGTCTCTTGTCTCTGGTCCCACAGTCCTGCCTCACCTGTCTCTTGTCTCTGGTCCCACAGTCCTGCCTCACCTGTCTCTGGTCTCTGGTCCCACAGTCCTGCCTCACCTGTCTCTGGTCTCTGGTCCCACAGTCCTGCCTCACCTGTCTCTGGTCTCTCCCACAGTCCTGCCTCACCTGTGTCTGGTCTCTGCTCTCACAGTCCTGCCTCACCTGTCTCTTGTCTGTCTCACAGTCCTGCCTCACCTGTCTCTGGTCTGTCCCACAGTCCTGCCTCACCTGTCTCTGGTCTCTCCCACATTCCTGCCTTACCTGTCTCTGGTCTCTCCCACAGTCCTGCCTCACCTGTCTCTGTTCTCTCCCACATTCCTGCCTCACCTGTCTCTGGTCTCACAGTCCTGCCTCACCTGTCTCTGGTCTCTGGTCTCACAGTCCTGCCTCACCTTTCTCTTGTCTCTGGTCCCACAGTCCTGCCTCACCTGTCTCTTGTCTCTTGTCCCACAGTCCTGCCTCACCTGTCTCTGGTGTCTGGTCCCACAGTCCTGCCTCACCTGTGTCTGGTCTCTGCTCTCACAGTCCTGCCTCACCTGTCTCTTGTCTGTCTTACAGTCCTGCCTCACCTGTCTCTGGTCTGTCCCACAGTCCTGCCTCACCTGTCTCTTGTCTCTGGTCCCACAGTCCTGCCTCACCTGTCTCTTGTCTCTGGCCTCTGGTCCCACAGTCCTGCCTCACCTGTCTCTGGTCTCTGGTCCCACAGTCCTTCCTCACCTGTCTCTGGTCTCTGGTCTCTCTCACAGTCCTGCCTCAGCTGTCTCTTGTCTCTGGTCCCACAGTCCTGCCTCACCTGTCTCTGGTCTCTCCCACAGTCCTGCCTCACCTGTCTCTGTTCTCTCCCACAGTCTTTCCTCACCTGTCTCTGGTCTCTGGTCTCACAGACCTGCCTCACCTGTCTCTTGTCTCTGGTCCCACAGTCCTGCCTCACCTGGCTCTGGTCTCTGGTCCCACAGTCCTGCCTCACCTTTCTCTGGTCTCTGGTCCCACAGTCCTGCCTCACCTGTCTCTGGTCTCTCCCACAGTCCTGCCTCACCTGTGTCTGGTCTCTGCTCTCACAGTCCTGCCTCACCTGTCTCTTGTCTGTCTCACAGTCCTGCCTCACCTGTCTCTGGTCTGTCCCACAGTCCTGCCTCACCTGTCTCTGGTGTCTGGTCCCACAGTCCTGCCTCACCTGTCTCTGGTCTCTGGTCCCACAGTCCTGCCTCACCTGTCTCTGGTCTCTGGTCTCTCTCACAGTCCTGCCTCAGCTGTCTCTGGTCTCTGGTCCCACAGTCCTGCCTCACCTGTCTCTGGTCTCTCCCACAGTCCTGCCTCACCTGTCTCTGGTCTCTCCCACATTCCTGCCTCACCTGTCTCTGGTCTCTCCGACAGTCCTGCCTCACCTGTCTCTGTTCTCTCCCACATTCCTGCCTCACGTGTCTCTGGTCTCACTGTCCTGCCTCACCTGTCTCTTGTCTCTGGTCCCACAGTCCTGCCTCACCTGTCTCTGGTCTCTGGTCCCACAGTCCTGCCTCACCTGTCTCTGGTCTCTCCGACAGTCCTGCCTCACCTGTGTCTGGTCTCTGCTCTCACAGTCCTGCCTCACCTGTCTCTTGTCTGTCTCACAGTCCTGCCTCACCTGTCTCTGGTCGGTCCCACTGTCCTGCCTCACCTGTCTCTGGTCTGTCCCACAGTCCTGCCTCACCTGTCTCTTGTCTCTGGTCCCACAGTCCTGCCTCACCTGTCTCTTGTCTCTGGTCCCACAGTCCTGCCTCACCTGTCTCTGGTCTCTGGTCCCACAGTCCTGCCTCACCTGTCTCTGGTCTCTGGTCCCACAGTCCTGCCTCACCTGTCTCTGGTCTCTGGTCTCACAGTCCTGCCTCACCTGTCTCTGGTCTCCCCCCCGGGCCTGCCTCACCTGTCTCTGTTCTCTCCCACAGTCCTGCCTGACCTGTCTCTGTTCTCTGGTCTCACAGTCCTGCCTCACCTGTCTCTTGTATCTGGTCCCACAGTCCTGCCTCACCTGTCTCTGGTCTCTGGTCCCACAGTCCTGCCTCACCTGTCTCTGGTCTCTGGTCCCTCAGACCTGCCTCACCTGTCTCTGGTCTCTCCCACATTCCTGCCTTACCTGTCTCTGGTCTCTCCCACAGTCCTGCCTCACCTGTCTCTGTTCTCTCCCACATTCCTGCCTCACCTGTCTCTGGTCTCACAGTCCTGCCTCACCTGTCTCTGGTCTCTGGTCTCTCAGTCCTGCCTCACCTGTCTCTTGTCTCTGGTCACACAGTCCTGCCTCACCTGTCTCTTGTCTCTGGTCCCACAGTCCTGCCTCACCTGTCTCTGGTCTCTGGTCCCACAGTCCTGCCTCACCTGTCTCTGGTCTCTGGTCCCACAGTCCTGCCTCACCTGTCTCTGGTCTCTCCCACAGTCCTGCCTCAACTGTGTCTGGTCTCTGCTCTCACAGTCCTGCCTCACCTGTCTCTTGTCTGTCTCACAGTCCTGCCTCACCTGTCTCTGGTCTGTCCCACAGTCCTGCCTCACCTGTCTCTGGTCTCTCCCACATTCCTGCCTTACCTGTCTCTGGTCTCTCCCACAGTCCTGCCTCACCTGTCTCTGTTCTCTCCCACATTCCTGCCTCACCTGTCTCTGGTCTCACAGTCCTGCCTCACCTGTCTCTGGTCTCTGGTCTCACAGTCCTGCCTCACCTGTCTCTTGTCTCTGGTCCCACAGTCCTGCCTCACCTGTCTCTTGTCTCTTGTCCCACAGTCCTGCCTCACCTGTCTCTGGTGTCTGGTCCCACAGTCCTGCCTCACCTGTGTCTGGTCTCTGCTCTCACAGTCCTGCCTCACCTGTCTCTTTTCTGTCTTACAGTCCTGCCTCACCTGTCTCTGGTCTGTCCCACAGTCCTGCCTCACCTGTCTCTTGTCTCTGGTCCCACAGTCCTGCCTCACCTGTCTCTTGTCTCTGGTCTCTGGTCCCACAGTCCTGCCTCACCTGTCTCTGGTCTCTGGTCCCACAGTCCTTCCTCACCTGTCTCTGGTCTCTGGTCTCTCTCACAGTCCTGCCTCAGCTGTCTCTGGTCTCTGCTCTCACAGTCCTGCCTCACCTGTCTCTTGTCTGTCTCACAGTCCTGCCTCACCTGTCTCTGGTCTGTCCCACAGTCCTGCCTCACCTGTCTCTGGTCTCTGGTCCCACAGTCCTGCCTCACCTGTCTCTGGTCTCTGGTCTCTCTCACAGTCCTGCCTCAGCTGTCTCTGGTCTCTGGTCCCACAGTCCTGCCTCACCTGTCTCTGGTCTCTCCCACAGTCCTGCCTCACCTGTCTCTGGTCTCTCCCACATTCCTGCCTCACCTGTCTCTGGTCTCTACGACAGTCCTGCCTCACCTGTCTCTGTTCTCTCCCACATTCCTGCCTCTAGTGTCTCTGGTCTCACAGTCCTGCCTCACCTGTCTCTGGTCTGTCCCACAGTCCTGCCTCACCTGTCTCTGGTCTCTCCCACATTCCTGCCTTACCTGTCTCTGGTCTCTCCCACAGTCCTGCCTCACCTGTCTCTGTTCTCTCCCACATTCCTGCCTCACCTGTCTCTGGTCTCACAGTCCTGCCTCACCTGTCTCTGGTCTCTGGTCTCACAGTCCTGCCTCACCTGTCTCTTGTCTCTGGTCCCACAGTCCTGCCTCACCTGTCTCTTGTCTCTTGTCCCACAGTCCTGCCTCACCTGTCTCTGGTGTCTGGTCCCACAGTCCTGCCTCACCTGTGTCTGGTCTCTGCTCTCACAGTCGTGCCTCACCTGTCTCTTGTCTGTCTTACAGTCCTGCCTCACCTGTCTCTGGTCTGTCCCACATTCCTGCCTCACGTGTCTCTGGTCTCACAGTCCTGCCTCACCTGTCTCTTGTCTCTGGTCCCACAGTCCTGCCTCACCTGTCTCTTGTCTCTGGTCTCTGGTCCCACAGTCCTGCCTCACCTGTCTCTGGTCTCTGGTCCCACATTCCTTCCTCACCTGTCTCTGGTCTCTCGTCTCACAGTCCTGCCTCACCTGTCTCTTGTCTCTGGTCCCACAGTCCTGCCTCACCTGTCTCTTGTCTCTGGTCCCACAGTCCTGCCTCACCTGTCTCTGGTCTCTGGTCCCACAGTCCTGCCTCACCTGTCTCTGGTCTCTGGTCCCACAGTCCTGCCTCACCTGTCTCTGGTCTCTCCCACAGTCCTGCCTCACCTGTGTCTGGTCTCTGCTCTCACAGTCCTGCCTCACCTGTCTCTTGTCTGTCTCACAGTCCTGCCTCACCTGTCTCTGGTCTGTCCCACAGTCCTGCCTCACCTGTCTCTGGTCTCTCCCACATTCCTGCCTTACCTGTCTCTGGTCTCTCCCACAGTCCTGCCTCACCTGTCTCTGTTCTCTCCCACATTCCTGCCTCACCTGTCTCTGGTCTCACAGTCCTGCCTCACCTGTCTCTGGTCTCTGGTCTCACAGTCCTGCCTCACCTTTCTCTTGTCTCTGGTCCCACAGTCCTGCCTCACCTGTCTCTTGTCTCTTGTCCCACAGTCCTGCCTCACCTGTCTCTGGTGTCTGGTCCCACAGTCCTGCCTCACCTGTGTCTGGTCTCTGCTCTCACAGTCCTGCCTCACCTGTCTCTTGTCTGTCTTACAGTCCTGCCTCACCTGTCTCTGGTCTGTCCCACAGTCCTGCCTCACCTGTCTCTTGTCTCTGGTCCCACAGTCCTGCCTCACCTGTCTCTTGTCTCTGGCCTCTGGTCCCACAGTCCTGCCTCACCTGTCTCTGGTCTCTGGTCCCACAGTCCTTCCTCACCTGTCTCTGGTCTCTGGTCTCTCTCACAGTCCTGCCTCAGCTGTCTCTTGTCTCTGGTCCCACAGTCCTGCCTCACCTGTCTCTGGTCTCTCCCACAGTCCTGCCTCACCTGTCTCTGTTCTCTCCCACAGTCTTTCCTCACCTGTCTCTGGTCTCTGGTCTCACAGACCTGCCTCACCTGTCTCTTGTCTCTGGTCCCACAGTCCTGCCTCACCTGGCTCTGGTCTCTGGTCCCACAGTCCTGCCTCACCTTTCTCTGGTCTCTGGTCCCACAGTCCTGCCTCACCTGTCTCTGGTCTCTCCCACAGTCCTGCCTCACCTGTGTCTGGTCTCTGCTCTCACAGTCCTGCCTCACCTGTCTCTTGTCTGTCTCACAGTCCTGCCTCACCTGTCTCTGGTCTGTCCCACAGTCCTGCCTCACCTGTCTCTGGTGTCTGGTCCCACAGTCCTGCCTCACCTGTCTCTGGTCTCTGGTCCCACAGTCCTGCCTCACCTGTCTCTGGTCTCTGGTCTCTCTCACAGTCCTGCCTCAGCTGTCTCTGGTCTCTGGTCCCACAGTCCTGCCTCACCTGTCTCTGGTCTCTCCCACAGTCCTGCCTCACCTGTCTCTGGTCTCTCCCACATTCCTGCCTCACCTGTCTCTGGTCTCTCCGACAGTCCTGCCTCACCTGTCTCTGTTCTCTCCCACATTCCTGCCTCACGTGTCTCTGGTCTCACTGTCCTGCCTCACCTGTCTCTTGTCTCTGGTCCCACAGTCCTGCCTCACCTGTCTCTGGTCTCTGGTCCCACAGTCCTGCCTCACCTGTCTCTGGTCTCTCCGACAGTCCTGCCTCACCTGTGTCTGGTCTCTGCTCTCACAGTCCTGCCTCACCTGTCTCTTGTCTGTCTCACAGTCCTGCCTCACCTGTCTCTGGTCGGTCCCACTGTCCTGCCTCACCTGTCTCTGGTCTGTCCCACAGTCCTGCCTCACCTGTCTCTTGTCTCTGGTCCCACAGTCCTGCCTCACCTGTCTCTTGTCTCTGGTCCCACAGTCCTGCCTCACCTGTCTCTGGTCTCTGGTCCCACAGTCCTGCCTCACCTGTCTCTGGTCTCTGGTCCCACAGTCCTGCCTCACCTGTCTCTGGTCTCTGGTCTCACAGTCCTGCCTCACCTGTCTCTGGTCTCCCCCCCGGGCCTGCCTCACCTGTCTCTGTTCTCTCCCACAGTCCTGCCTGACCTGTCTCTGTTCTCTGGTCTCACAGTCCTGCCTCACCTGTCTCTTGTATCTGGTCCCACAGTCCTGCCTCACCTGTCTCTGGTCTCTGGTCCCACAGTCCTGCCTCACCTGTCTCTGGTCTCTGGTCCCTCAGACCTGCCTCACCTGTCTCTGGTCTCTCCCACATTCCTGCCTTACCTGTCTCTGGTCTCTCCCACAGTCCTGCCTCACCTGTCTCTGTTCTCTCCCACATTCCTGCCTCACCTGTCTCTGGTCTCACAGTCCTGCCTCACCTGTCTCTGGTCTCTGGTCTCTCAGTCCTGCCTCACCTGTCTCTTGTCTCTGGTCACACAGTCCTGCCTCACCTGTCTCTTGTCTCTGGTCCCACAGTCCTGCCTCACCTGTCTCTGGTCTCTGGTCCCACAGTCCTGCCTCACCTGTCTCTGGTCTCTGGTCCCACAGTCCTGCCTCACCTGTCTCTGGTCTCTCCCACAGTCCTGCCTCAACTGTGTCTGGTCTCTGCTCTCACAGTCCTGCCTCACCTGTCTCTTGTCTGTCTCACAGTCCTGCCTCACCTGTCTCTGGTCTGTCCCACAGTCCTGCCTCACCTGTCTCTGGTCTCTCCCACATTCCTGCCTTACCTGTCTCTGGTCTCTCCCACAGTCCTGCCTCACCTGTCTCTGTTCTCTCCCACATTCCTGCCTCACCTGTCTCTGGTCTCACAGTCCTGCCTCACCTGTCTCTGGTCTCTGGTCTCACAGTCCTGCCTCACCTGTCTCTTGTCTCTGGTCCCACAGTCCTGCCTCACCTGTCTCTTGTCTCTTGTCCCACAGTCCTGCCTCACCTGTCTCTGGTGTCTGGTCCCACAGTCCTGCCTCACCTGTGTCTGGTCTCTGCTCTCACAGTCCTGCCTCACCTGTCTCTTTTCTGTCTTACAGTCCTGCCTCACCTGTCTCTGGTCTGTCCCACAGTCCTGCCTCACCTGTCTCTTGTCTCTGGTCCCACAGTCCTGCCTCACCTGTCTCTTGTCTCTGGTCTCTGGTCCCACAGTCCTGCCTCACCTGTCTCTGGTCTCTGGTCCCACAGTCCTTCCTCACCTGTCTCTGGTCTCTGGTCTCTCTCACAGTCCTGCCTCAGCTGTCTCTGGTCTCTGCTCTCACAGTCCTGCCTCACCTGTCTCTTGTCTGTCTCACAGTCCTGCCTCACCTGTCTCTGGTCTGTCCCACAGTCCTGCCTCACCTGTCTCTGGTCTCTGGTCCCACAGTCCTGCCTCACCTGTCTCTGGTCTCTGGTCTCTCTCACAGTCCTGCCTCAGCTGTCTCTGGTCTCTGGTCCCACAGTCCTGCCTCACCTGTCTCTGGTCTCTCCCACAGTCCTGCCTCACCTGTCTCTGGTCTCTCCCACATTCCTGCCTCACCTGTCTCTGGTCTCTACGACAGTCCTGCCTCACCTGTCTCTGTTCTCTCCCACATTCCTGCCTCTAGTGTCTCTGGTCTCACAGTCCTGCCTCACCTGTCTCTGGTCTGTCCCACAGTCCTGCCTCACCTGTCTCTGGTCTCTCCCACATTCCTGCCTTACCTGTCTCTGGTCTCTCCCACAGTCCTGCCTCACCTGTCTCTGTTCTCTCCCACATTCCTGCCTCACCTGTCTCTGGTCTCACAGTCCTGCCTCACCTGTCTCTGGTCTCTGGTCTCACAGTCCTGCCTCACCTGTCTCTTGTCTCTGGTCCCACAGTCCTGCCTCACCTGTCTCTTGTCTCTTGTCCCACAGTCCTGCCTCACCTGTCTCTGGTGTCTGGTCCCACAGTCCTGCCTCACCTGTGTCTGGTCTCTGCTCTCACAGTCGTGCCTCACCTGTCTCTTGTCTGTCTTACAGTCCTGCCTCACCTGTCTCTGGTCTGTCCCACATTCCTGCCTCACGTGTCTCTGGTCTCACAGTCCTGCCTCACCTGTCTCTTGTCTCTGGTCCCACAGTCCTGCCTCACCTGTCTCTGGTCTCTGGTCCCACAGTCCTGCCTCACCTGTGTCTGGTCTCTGCTCTCACAGTCCTGCCTCACCTGTCTCTTGTCTGTCTCACAGTCCTGCCTCACCTGTCTCTGGTTTGTCCCACTGTCCTGCCTCACCTGTCTCTGGTCTGTCCCACAGTCCTGCCTCACCTGTCTCTGGTCTCTGGTCCCACAGTCCTGCCTCACCTGTCTCTGGTCTCTGGTCCCACAGTCCTGCCTCACCTGTCTCTGGTCTCGCCCCCGGGCCTGCCTCACCTGTCTCTGTTCTCTCCCACAGTCCTGCCTGACCTGTCTCTGTTCTCTGGTCTCACAGTCCTGCCTCACCTGTCTCTTGTCTCTGGTCCCACAGTCCTGCCTCACCTGTCTCTGGTCTCTGGTCCCACAGTCCTGCCTCACCTGTCTCTGGTCTCTGGTCCCTCAGACCTGCCTCACCTGTCTCTGGTCTCTCCCACATTCCTGCCTTACCTGTCTCTGGTCTCTCCCACAGTCCTGCCTCACCTGTCTCTGTTCTCTCCCACATTCCTGCCTCACCTGTCTCTGGTCTCACAGTCCTGCCTCACCTGTCTCTGGTCTCTGGTCTCACAGTCCTGCCTCACCTGTCTCTTGTCTCTGGTCCCACAGTCCTGCCTCACCTGTCTCTTGTCTCTGGTCCCACAGTCCTGCCTCACCTGTCTCTGGTCTCTGGTCCCACAGTCCTGCCTCACCTGTCTCTGGTCTCTGGTCCCACAGTCCTGCCTCACCTGTCTCTGGTCTCTCCCACAGTCCTGCCTCACCTGTGTCTGGTCTCTGCTCTCACAGTCCTGCCTCACCTGTCTCTTGTCTGTCTCACAGTCCTGCCTCACCTGTCTCTGGTCTGTCCCACAGTCCTGCCTCACCTGTCTCTGGTCTCTCCCACATTCCTGCCTTACCTGTCTCTGGTCTCTCCCACAGTCCTGCCTCACCTGTCTCTGTTCTCTCCCACATTCCTGCCTCACCTATCTCTGGTCTCACAGTCCTGCCTCACCTGTCTCTGGTCTCTGGTCTCACAGTCCTGCCTCACCTGTCTCTTGACTCTGGTCCCACAGTCCTGCCTCACCTGTCTCTTGTCTCTTGTCCCACAGTCCTGCCTCACCTGTCTCTGGTCTCTGGTCCCACAGTCCTGCCTCACCTGTCTCTGGTCTCTCCCACAGTCCTGCCTCACCTGTGTCTGGTCTCTGCTCTCACAGTCCTGCCTCACCTGTCTCTTGTCTGTCTCACAGTCCTGCCTCACCTGTCTCTGGTCTGTCCCACAGTCCTGCCTCACCTGTCTCTGGTCTGTCCCACAGTCCTGCCTCACCTGTCTCTTGTCTCTGGTCCCGCAGTCCTGCCTCACCTGTCTCTTGTCTCTGGTCCCACAGTCCTGCCTCACCTGTCTCTGGTCTCTGGTCCCACAGTCCTGCCTCACCTGTCTCTGGTCTCTGGTCCCACAGTCCTGCCTCACCTGTCTCTGGTCTCTGGTCTCTCCCACAGTCCTGCCTCACCTGTCTCTGGTCTCTGCTCTCACAGTCCTGCCTCACCTGTCTCTTGTCTGTCTCACAGTCCTGCCTCACCTGTCTCTGGTCTGTCCCACATTCCTGCCTCACCTGTCTCTTGTCTCTGGTCCCACAGTCCTGCCTCACCTGTCTCTTGTCTCTGGTCCCACAGTCCTGCCTCACCTGTCTCTGGTCTCTGGTCCCACAGTCCTGCCTCACCTGTCTCTGGTCTCTGGTCCCACAGTCCTGCCTCACCTGTCTCTGGTCTCTGGTCCCACAGTCCTGCCTCACCTGTCTCTGGTCTCTGGTCCCACAGTCCTGCCTCACCTGTCTCTTGTCTCTGGTCCCACAGTCCTGCCTCACCTGTCTCTGGTCTCTGGTCCCACAGTCCTGCCTCACCTGTCTCTGGTCTCTGGTCCCACAGTCCTGCCTCACCTGTCTCTTGTCTCTGGTCCCACAGTCCTGCCTCACCTGTCTCTGGTGTCTGGTCCCACAGTCCTGCCTCACCTGTCTCTGGTCTCTGGTCTCCCTCACAGTCCCGTCTCACCTGGCTGCAGTCTCTCTTGTCACACTGTGGTACACTGCATTGAGCACCCCTCAGTAGCTCGATGGTGAATAATACTGCAGAGCTGTTGTGTAGCGCTGAATATGATATCCTCCTACGGGGTTATTCCCTTAATGGAGAACATCTGTACGAGGCTTTGTCTAAAGTGAGGGGGCTGATGTACGGGCAGCCACCACACAGTCTTTGACAGATCGGGGTCAGGACCCAGGACATTGAATGCAAGATGACTGGGGATCCTTCACTTTCACTGCCGTTGTGATGTGTCATCACCTTCTGCCAGCTGCGTTGTTGAGGTTTTGGGTTGCTGCAGAGTATTTCAGCCTCCATCACATCACAACATCATCTTCTCCTATGTATCCAGATCCAAGTCAGCCCATTTTAGACCATGAGACATAGGCGTGGAGTTAGCTCACTTAACCCGCCCCACCATGGCTGATTTATTATTGCTCTCAGCCCCATTCTCCTGTCTTCCCCCCTACACACTCCAAAAGCCAGTTTCCCAGGGTTTGGACAGCCTCTGTCATTTGAAATGACATCAGTCTGCCAATGTGAAGCTCGATGCTCTGGAAGAATTAATTTTCATTTGGATTCATAGTGCCAGAGAGAAATAAAGGGTGGAAACTGGCCCTACACCCAATTGGTTCACTCCTACCAAGGCTCCCTTCTAACCTCCTCCCATGTGCTCTCATTTGGCACAAACCCCTCTGAACCTTTCCTATCCATGCACCTGTCCAAGCCCCTTGCAAATCTCGCTCGTGTGCCTGCGGCTGCACTCCTCTGGCAGCTCAGTTCCTGTGCTTGGCCCCTCTGGGTGAAAAATTTGCTCCACTGCTTCCTATTAAATCTCTCCCCTCTCACCCCCAAACTATGTCTTCTGTTTCTTGGTTTCCCAACCTGAGGAATATTCCTCTGCTCCCATGATGCACCACATGGATTATATGTGTTGTTGTATATATTGTTTGTGAATAAAGTTTCTTTTAGAAAGAAATAAAAGACTTGTCAAAAAATGCAAGGTATCTCAACCAACTTTTGTCTCTCAATTGAGTAGTAAAGTATAAAAACTAGGCTTGTTTCCTCTGGAGCAGCAGGCAATGGGAGACCTGGTGAAAGCTGACAAGATTACGAGAACCACAGGTTTTGCAGATAGTCAGTATATTTTCTCCAGCTTTGAAATAGCTAATGCTAAGGTCATGCATTTAAGGTGAGAGGAGGCAGGTTCACAGAGATGTATAGGACAAGTTTTTTACACAGAGAGAGCAGAGTGTGTGAAAAGCAGCACAAGAGGTGGTGGTAGAAGTGGCTACCAGTGTTGTTTAAGAGGGCCTTAGCTAGGACATGCATATGCAGGGAGAGATAGGGTTAGGGATCATGTGAAGGCTGAAGGGATGAGGTATCATTAATTTAATTAATTTGGCACAATGTCCTGGTTTGAAGGTCCTGTTGCTCTATGTTCTATGTGTTGTTAACAGAGATTACAGATGTTGGAATCTGTACCAACACACAATTTGCCGGAGAAATTCAGCAGGCCGAGCAGCATCTGTGAGAGGAAAGGAGCTGTTGACATTTTGGGCCAAAACTCGGTACCTTGATTCAAAAAGCATCGGGGAGGGGAGTGTTATTAACACTCCGCTCACAAGCTCAGAACATCTTCACAACCAGTTTTGCAAAACAGCAATTTGCACAATGGAAGATCCTATAGTAAGCAGTTAAGGTAAGTGCCCACATAACACGCATCACTAATAATAGTCGAGGCATAAATACCGACAGTACATCTGCCCTGACCTTGTGCAAACAGTTCTGTAGAATCTGCCCTGTGATGCATGCATTTCCACAATGCACCTGGAAACCTTTGGCCCCATCATATTTCAAATTCAAAGTAAATTTATTATCAAAGTACTGTGCGTATATATCACCATATACTACCTTGAGGTTAATTTACTGGTGTGGGACCTGAGGCTCCAGTATCTCCTTCCCAATGGGATGGTGGTTCTTATACTCCACTCACCCCTATTTCCTCTCTCTCTCTCTCTCTCTCTCTGACTATCTCTGTCTCTTCCTCTCCCTCTCCCTCCCCTCATTCTCCCTCTCTCAATCTCACTCTCCCTCTCCCTCTCTCTCTCACACACACACACACACACACACACACACACACACACACACACACACACACACACACACACACACACACACACACACACACACACACACACACACACACACACACACACACACAATATAAGAAGCACAAAAGAGCATTGGGAAGTGTAATCCAGTCATTGTTACAAATCATACAGCAGTCAGTCCCAGCCCAGGAGCTCCCCACCCTGACACCAAACACTTTGTTAACGGCTTCAGCTAGTTGCTGTACCTTTGACCTTGAATTCCACCCTTTTGGAGTCAAGGAAGGAAGCCATGCTGGAAAAGAAGACCTTCCCCCCCCCCCCTCCCACCTTCCAACGGTGAGTTAGTAGCCCTGCAGGAAATCTGGCACGTCTCCATCGACCCTCACCAATATTCCATCTCCAGACACCATCTAACGATTTGTACAAACAGTATGCAGCACAAGCTTTTCACTGGTTCTCGATTTATGTGACAATAATAAACCAATTCTACATCCAGTTCCAAATACTTTCTCAATGTGATGAGGGTTTCTGCCTCCTCCTCCCTTTCAGACCACGGTCTGGGTGAAAAGCCCTTCCCGGCTCCCACACTTTCCTGCTGAAGGAAATGACTCGTTCCTCTGCTGGGTAAGTGATGAGTTGTTTATTATTATCACCAAGGCAGAGTGAAAAACTTTGTTTTGCATGCCATCCATGACAGTAGATCATTTCAAAATGTAAGAACAAGAAAGGGCAAGCAGGAACAGAGTGCAGAATACAATATTATAGTGACGGGAAAGTGCAGTGCTGGTACAAGGGCCTTGACTGAAAGACCAAGAGTCCATATTGCACCAGAAGTCCATTGAAGAGTCGTAGAACAGCAGAATGAAAGCCTTTCTTGAGCGTGCTTTCAAGCTTCCGATGGGAGTGGGAGAAGAGAGAACGTTCTGGATTTGATTATGCTGGCTGCTTTCCCAAGGCAGAGTCCATCGAGGAGTCCATGATTTTCCTGATGAAATGAGTTGTGTCCACAACTGTCTTATCCTCTTATGTGAATACACGGCAATTTAGACTCATCATACTTCTCATTACAAAAAAACAATCCCAGCTTGCCACATCTTCACTCATTGCTACACCATTCTTGGCAATATCTTTACAACATCCTTCTCTCTAGTGCAATCATTTTATTCCTGGAACGTGGTAGCCAGGAGCATATGCACAGTATTCAACATGAGGTCTAACACATGCTGTATGGAAGAGGCTAGTGAAAATGGAGGATGCAGCACAGTCCATTGCGGGCTTACCCTCCCCACCACTGAAGAGACGATGCCTCAAGAAGGCAGCGCCTATCAAGGATCCCGCCATCCAAGTCTCGTTATCTTCTCACTGCTGCCATCAGGCAGGAGGTACACAAAAGACAAGACAAAGGAGATGGTTGTGGATGTCAGGGAGGTGCAGGTTGGCCACTCTCCATTGTACATCAACGGCTCTGCCATGGAGAGTGAAGAGCACCAAGTTCCTTAGCGCACATAGTGGATGACCAGGCTCAGGAACATCTCATTCCCTACAACCATCTGGTTCTTGAACCAATGTGCACATCCCTAATCCTCCCTCAGCAATGGAACACCACAGACCACCTCTTGCCCTAGCATGGACTTGCTCCTAATCCTGTCTTCTTTTGTTTTGGTTGCTAATTTCTATTTTTTGCACAGTCTTCTTTTTCTCTCTCTTTTTACTGTCCTGTATAATGTATGTATAATTTTAATCATACATACATACATTATACAAGACAGTAAAGAGAGAGAGAGAAAGAGGCCTGTGCACCAGTTCCTGAGGGGTGGTTGGCATTTAGCATGATATTCCCTCAGAGGCTGGTGAGTAATCGCTCCTCGCTGGGACTCAACGCCCCTCTCTGTAACTGGACCTTGAACTTCTTGACGGAAAGAAGTGCGAGTTGGCAGCAAATCTCGAACTCCATCACACTGAGCATAGGTGCCCCCTAGAGCTGTGTGCTCAGCCTGGTACTGACTCACGACCTCACTGCCAGATCCAGCTCAAACCACATCGAGTTTATGATGATACTACAGTGACTGGCCTCGTCAGCAGCAATGATGAGTCTCATACAGAGAGGAGCTAGAGAGCCTTGTCAAATGGGGTGAGAATAACAACCTGAAAATCAACGTGGACAAGACAAAGTGGATGTCAGGGAGGTGCAGGTTGGCCACTCTCCATTGTACATCAACGGCTCTGCCGTGGAGAGTGAAGAGCACCAAGTTCCTTAGCGCACAGAGTGGACAATCTAACCTGGACCCACAATACACCTCGTTTGTCAAGAAGGCACAGCAGCATCTACACTGTCTGAGGAGATGAGGTGTGCAAGGCTCCCCACTCCATTCTAACAACTTCCTCCGGGAGCACCATCCAGAATCCAGCCTCACTGTGGGGTGCAGAATGAAAGGTGTTGGATCACAGGACCCTGCAGCAACAGTGAAAACCTCCAGGATCCCCCTACCCCCGTTTGTAATATTTACAGGCAGTGTTGTTTACAAAGGGCCCAAAGCATCATTGAGGATCCCGACCACCCATCCCACAATCTCTTTGACCCACCACCATGAGGGGGGGTACAGGGGCATCAGAGCTAGGACTGTCAGATGGGTAACAGGTTCTTTCTTCAGGCTGTGGGTCAAATAAGTACCCTACCAGCACTGAGGTCTGGTCACCAGGACAGCGAGCTGTTTACCTGTGCTCAGCAGTACATTCATTTTTGGATTATATTTTGTTATCTTATTTATGGCGATATTTTGTTTGATGTGCTGTGTGGTATGAATGCTTTATGGGTGCACCAAGGTCTACAGGTACGTTGCTTCGTTTGATAGTACATGTACAGTCAGATGACAATAGTTTATCTTCTCCAAGGGTTGTCACCTTGTTGTGGAATAGAGGCTTGTGAATTCCTGAGATTCCAAGAGTGATGCTGACTGGAGTTTAACTCCTAGCAGGGTCACCGATCAAGGGTAAGGTTCTGGTCAAAGATCCAATCAAGACTTTGACGGTGGAGCTGGCAAAAGAGGATGACTCGTCACAACAGCAGTGAAGGTGAAGGAGGCAGCAGCAGTGAAAGATCCCCAGTCGTCTTGCATTCCATGCCACTGGACCCTGGCACCAATCGTCAAAGACCATGTGGTGGCTGACCGTGCATCAGCCTCTCCATATCAAACAAAAACGTTCACAGGCTTTCTCCATTAAGGGAATCCACCCTAACATTCCAGTTATGTGGATCCCGAATTGACCTCTATAGCCACCTGAGGACCCGCCAGTAGACAACCCTTTTGTACGCCATCACACTCAAAGTTCAATGATCAAAGTAAATGTATTATCAAAGTACACATATGTCACCATTTACAATCCTGAGATTCATTTTCTTGTGGGCATACTGAATAAATCCGTAAAAGAATAATAACCATAATAAAATCAATGAACGACCACACCACCTGGGTGTTCAACCACTGTGCATAAGACAACAAACTGTTCAAATACAAAAAGCAAGAAATAATAATAATAATAAATATTGAGAACATGAGATGAAGAGTCCTTGAAAGTGAGTTCATAGGTTGCGGGAACAGTTTAGTGATGGGGAAAGTGAAGTTGACTGAAGTTATTCCCTCTGGTTCAAGAGCCTGATGGTTGAAGGATAATAACTATTCCTGAACCTAATGGTGTAGGTCCTGAGGCTCTTGTACCTTCTTCCTGATGGCAGCGGTGAGAGAGCATGTCCTGGGTGGTGGGGGTCCCTGATGATGGATGCTGCTTTCCCGTGACAACATTTTGTGTGGAGGGCTTTACCTGTGATGGAGTGAGCTGTCTCCACTACATTTTGTGGCTGGTTCTATTCGAGAGCATTGGTGTTTCCATTCCAGGATATGATACAGCCAATCAATATTCTCTCCACCACACATCTATAGAGTTTGTTAAAGTTTTAGATGTCATGCCAACTGTGCTTTCTTCAGGTCCTCTGAAATGATAACAGCAAGGAATTTAAAGTTGATGACCCTTGCCACCTCTGATCTTCCAATGAGAAATGGCTCATGGGCCCCTCCTGAAGTCAATAATCAGCTCCGGTTGTTGTTGTGGCTCCACTCTGCCAGATTTTCAATCTCCCTCCTATATGCTGCTGTGACACTGCCTTCGATTTGGTCTCTGACAGTGTTGTCATCAGCAAGCTAGAATACGCCATTGCTCAGGAGCTCAGACTCAACTCGGGCGATCACACTGATGCGAACGTCTTCTGGGCCATTCCTGCAGACAGTGAGGCGCCAGGCCACACATTGCAGACAGCTGTAGATCACGGGCTCCAGCACAACCCCAACAACCTTGAAAACCAAAGAAAGACGTAAGAGGAGAGTAAGCTGTTTCATAGACAAACTGGGAAAAGTCAACTGGGTCTGCGAAAACCACTTGTGCCATCTTTCCCGTCTTCTCCCACCATTTCATCATGCCTTGTTTATTTTCCGTCTCACCCCATTCTCCTTCTTTCTCTCTGTAACCATTGATGCCCTGATTAAGAACCTAGCAACCTCCGTTTTCAATATATTCAATAACATGGCCTCCACAGTCATCCATGGCAAAGAATTCCACTGATTCACTCCACTCTGATAAAGAAATTCCTCCTCCTCTATGTTCTAAAGGAACATCCTTCTATTCTGAGACTGTGCCCGGTGGGCCAAGACTCTCCAGACATTAGAAACATCCTCTGCATGTCCAGTCAGTCCAGGCCTTTCAATACTCAGTAGATTTCCATCAGATGCTTTCACAAACTGCAGGCATATCACTCAAAACCTGTTATTCATTCTTATCTCTACATCCTCTCCTTTTTTGCCTTAATTCTTCTCCCTAAGTTGTAACTTCACAGTTCTTCAAACTTAAATTCCATTTGACCACTTTCTGCCCAACTGACCAAATCATCTGTTTTTTTTTATTTTTTAACCTTTTATTAGATACATTGCTAGTGTAGAAACGGCTGGAAATTTGATATTCCTGATGATCTGTGTTCAGCTCCTGGAGACAGCAAACAACAGACAGCTCCGGTCTGGGCTCCTCCAGTCACAGGACCCACATAGCAACAGCTCTCCACTTCGTCTTGGCCTTGCCACAGTAGGAGCCCTGATGAAGAGCTTTGTATCTCTGATTGGATCAAACTGGTGTGACCATGGGGATAATCTGTAACCAAGGGAACAGGTAGAGTAATCCCATTCTCTTACATTCCCATATGACATTGACCAGATGAACGTGTACACCATGGTCACCCCTATACCACAACACTCACCTTCCACACAGAGACATAAGGGGCTGCAGATGCTAGAAGTCTAAAGCAACACACAAAAAGCCCTGGATGAACTTAGCGGGTCAGGAGGCATCTGTGGAGGGAAGTGGATGGTGGACATTTCAGATTGAGGTGCCAGGGTCTCGATCTGAAACATTGACTGCCCACTTCCCTCCACAGATTATGTGGGATCTGTTGAGTTCCTCCAACACTTTAGTGTTGCTACAGGTTCCACTTAGGTAGCCCAGACTCGAATAGTGTGAGCTTTGTATTTTCCAGTTTCAGAGAACACCATTCCCCAATGATCTCCTACACAGACACACACAAACACTCATCCATCCACCTTCTCCCTTTGTTCGCCCTTCCCAACTCCTCCCCCAGCTTAGAACATTCGAACTGGAGAAATCTTTTGACAGGAACAGGCCATTCAGCCCAACAAAACTGTCTAGTATCGAGTGTAGAAAGTCTCTAAGGTACTACTCTCAACTACACAACTAGGTAGTTCATTCCATGTGTCCACAACTCACTGTGTAAATAAATGCTTCCTGATGTTAGTCTGAAATCTCCCCTTAACCGGTCTCCATCAATGGCCCCGTGTCCATGACGATGGGTTAATTTTGAAGTAGCAGCTGGCATCCACCTTATTATACCCGTAATGATCTTGAACACTTCTATCATGTCTCCTCTCATTCTTTGTCGACTTAGGCTAAAAAGATTTAGTTCTTCCAATCTTTCTTGACTGCTCATACCCTGCAGTCTTGGAATGAGACTAGTCGCCCTTCTCTGAACTCTCTCCAGTGCCTTCACAGCCCTCACTCAATATGGAAACCAAAATTGTACCCAGTACTCAAGGTGTGGCCTCAGAAACACGTTATACAGCTTAAGGAGAAGGCCTCTGGACTTGAACTCCACTGAGCGCATTATTGAGCCTGACATTCTATTAGCCTTCCTAATCGTTTCTGTGCATTGTCTAGCTAATATTTCTACTTCTTATATGTTCACATTTTTTACATTTACTTACATTAAATTTCATCTGCCATTTATCTGCCTACATCTGGATTTTGTTTAGATCTAATTGTATTGAATCTGCTACCGGAAAGTTATCAGCCCATACCCCTAATCCTGTGTCATCGGCAAACTTCACTAGTTTATTTGTTATGTGCTTATCCAAATCATTAATGTAAGTTAAAAACAGCAGTAGACCCAGAACTGATCCCTGTGGAACCCCACTTTTAACATCTTCTAAGTGTGAAAAAAATCCTCTCAACATAACTCATTGTTTTTGGTTTTGAGCCAATTCTGCACCCATTCGCACACCTCACCCTGAATCCCTACCTCCTGTAATTTGATTATTAACCTTTTGTGAGGTAGCCTCTCATGAGCTACCTTGTCTTCTGAAAGTCCAAGTAAATGACATCAACCACTGTATTGTCATCAGAAATTTTAGTTGCTTCTGCATAGATCTCCAGCATTTTAGTAAAACATTATTTCCCCTTCTGAACCCATGCTTCCTTTCTGCTAACATGCCTGTTCTAATCAGCTGCTTTTCCACCTCATTATTGTTGTTTCCATTATCTTACCTATGATACGGAAAGACCAAAACAACATAGGAGCAGAATTAGGCCATTTGGCCCATTGCATCTGCTCTACCATTTCATCATGACAGATCCAATTTTCCTCAGCCCCAATCTCCCATATCCCTTCATGCACTGGCTAATCAAGAATTAAGCCTCTGCCTTAAATATACATAAAGGCTTGGCTTCCACAGCTGTCTG
Source organism: Hemitrygon akajei (assembly GCF_048418815.1). Classification (NCBI taxonomy): domain Eukaryota; kingdom Metazoa; phylum Chordata; class Chondrichthyes; order Myliobatiformes; family Dasyatidae; genus Hemitrygon; species Hemitrygon akajei. The sequence continues at coordinate 107,546,404 of NC_133128.1, read as the reverse complement.
TGGCAAAGAATTCCACAGATTCACCAATCTCTGGCTAAAGAAATTCCTCATCATCTCCGTTATACCAGCTTCTCATTTCTGAGGCTGTATCCTCTGGTCTCAGACTCTCCCACCATAGAAAACTTCCTCTCCACATCCACTCTATTGAGGCCTTTCACCATTCGATAGGTTTCAATGAGGTCATCCTTCATTCTTCTGAATTCTAGTGAATACAGGCCCAGAGCCATCAAACATTCTTCATATGACAAGCCATTCAATCCTGAAATTATTTTTGTGAACCTCTTATGAAGCCTGTCCAGTTCAGCACATCCTTTCTAAGATGAGGTGCACAACCTGCTCACAATACTCCAAGTGAGGCCTCACCACTGTTTCATGAAGTCTTAATGTTACATCCTTGCTGTTTTGCTTTTATATTTCAGTGCTCTGGAATAATGCTAACATCACCATCACCACACCACTTCCTCAACCTTCAGTGAATCCTGCACAAGAATCCATTTGCACCTCAAATTTTTGTATTTTGTCTCCATTTAGAAAATAAGCAACCCCTTCATTTCTTCTACCAAAGTGCATGACCATACACTTTCCAACACTGTATTCCATCTGCCATTTCTTTGCCCATTCTCCTAATCTGTCTAAATCCTTCTGTAGCCTCTCTACTTCCTCAAAACTACCTGCCCCTCCACCTATCTTCATATTGACTGCAAACTTTGCAACAAAGCCATCAATTCCATCATCCAAGTTATTGACAAATAACATTAAAAAAATCAGTCGCAACCCAGACCCCTGTGGAACACCACTAGTCACCGGCAGCCAACAAGAAAAGGCTCCCTTTATTCCCATTCTTTGCCTCCTGCCAATCAGCCACTGCTTTATCCATGCTAGTATCTTTCCTGTAATACCATGGGCTCATAGCTTGTTAAACAACCTCATGTATGGCATCTTGTAAAAGGGTTTCTTAAAATCCAAGTAAACAATATCAATTGATTCTCCTTTGTCTATCCTGCTTGCAATTTCTTCAAAGAATTCCAAAAGATTTTCCAGGCAAGGTATTCCTTGAGGAAACCATGCTGACTACAGCCTATTTTATTACGTGCCTCCAAGTACACTAAAACTTCATCCTTAATAATCAACTCCAACATCTTCCCAACCACTGAGGTCAGACTAACTGGCTTATAATTTCCTTTCTTCTGCCTCTCTCCCTTTTTAAAGAGTGGAGAGACATTTGCAATTTTCCAGTCTTCTGGAACCATTCCAGAATCTAGTCATTCTTGAAAGATCATCACTAATGCCTCCACAGTCTCTTCAGACATCTCTTTCAGAACTCTGGGGTGTGCACCATCTGGTCCTGGTGACTAATCAACCTTCAGACCTTTCAGTTTCCCAAGGACCTTCTCTCTAGTTATGGTAACTTCACGCACTTCATGACCCCTAACTCCTGGAACTTTCGGCATACTTCTAGTGTCTTCCACTGTGAAGACTGGTGTAAAATACTTATTCAGTTCGTCCTCTATTTCCTTGTCCCCCATTACTACCTCTCCAGTATTGTTTTCCAGCTGTCCGATATCCCCTCTCGCCTCTCTTTTACACTTTATGTACTTGAAGAAACTTGTGGTATCCTCTATCCATTTAATATTATTAGTTAACTTGCTTTCGTATTCCATCTTTACCTTCTTAATGACTTTTTAGCCCTGCTGAAGGGTTTTGGCCCGAAACATTGACAATACTCTTTTCCATAGATGCTGCCTGGCCTGTTGAGTTCCTCCAGCATTTTGTGTGCATTGCTTTCTTGTTTGTTTTAGTTGCCTTCTGTTGGTTTTTTAAAGCTTCCCTCTAATTTTTGCTCTATTATATACCCTCTCTTTGGTTTTTATATTGGTTTTGACTTCTCTTGTTAGCCATTGTTGTGTCATCTTTCCTTTAGAATTCTTCTTTCTCTTCTCCTTTTCAAATTTCAGGGTGACACTTGTCCTGAGGGTTCTTTTACCTTAAACTCTATAATCACTTCTGGTTCATTGCACAACACCTAATCCAGAATATCTGATCTTCTAATGGGCTCAACCATGAGCTGCTTTAAAAAGACATCTTGTAGGCACTCTAGAAATTCCCCCTACGTTAAGCTTATTGGTCTATAGTTACCAGGGTCAGTGCGGTCACCCTTCTTATATATTGGGACAATGTTAGCCCATTTCCAGTCCTTGGGGATTTCACCAATCTTCAATGACTTTTGAAAGATATATGTTAGGGGTTTTTATACACAATCACAGACCTCTTTAAGTACCCTTGGATATATTGTCTGGCCCTGGAGATTTATTAACTTTTAGCCTTTTCAGTTGAAGCAGGACTTCACTTTCTAAGATCTCAAAGTCATTTAAAACAACTTATTTTTCTCTACACTTACTGGCATTGTTAACATCTCCTCAGGTGAATACATCAGCAAAATACAAGTTAAGAGTATCTGCTGTGTCTTTCTCTGCATAATTTAGCACTCCACTATTACTCCTAATACACTTAACTTCCTTCTTGACTTTTCTTTTACTACTAAAGTATTGAAAAAATCTCTTGAGGTCAGTCTTAGCATTATCAGAAATATCTTTCTCAACCAGCCTTTTGGCAATCCGAATTTCCCTCTCAACTGTAGCTCTCATATTTTCATATGCCCTATGGTTAACATCATTACTATTTTTCTGTATCCTTAGATATCCATATTTTCTTCCATAATTTTTATGTATATCTTTATTCATCCATGTATAACTTTAGTCCCATCTGCTCATCATCCCCTCCCAATCTGGTTTCACTTGCCTCTTGTCAGCTTCTACCCCGCTCTGTAGACACTGAAATATACTCAGTCCTCATAGAGGGCCGTAGCCCAAAACTTTGACTTATGCCTTTGCCTCCACAGATGCTACTTGACCTGTTGTGCACTGTTTTGATTCTGAATCCCAGAAACTGCATCTCTCGTGTTTGAATTGAATGTGGACTTTAGGAGGGAGTGCACAGGAGAACACACACCACTGCTCATTGATGGGTCAACAGCAGAAAAAAGTACCTGGGTGGCAACATCTCGAAGGATCTATCCTGGGCCCATCATATCTATGTAATCATGAAGAAGACACACCAGAGGCTATAGGAGTTTGAGGAGGTTCTAGCAAATTTCTGCAGACATACCGTGGAGAACATTCTGACTGGTTCTCACTGTCTAGTATGGAGGCGCCACTGCACAGGATCGGAAAAAGCTGCAGAGGGTTGTAGATTCATCATCAAGGACACTGTCTTTCGCACAGTCGGGAACATCCTCAATAGGCAATACCTTCAGAAGGCAGCATCCATCATTAAAGACCCTCCCCATCCAGGACATGCCCTCTTCTCATTTCTACCATCAGGCCTGAAGAAACACACTCAGTGTTTTAGAAACCGCTTCTTGCCCTCTGCCATCACATTTCTGAACAATCTATAAATCAATGAACACTAGTTCACTATTGTGTTCTCTTTTAGCAATATTTACCTAGTTATTTAATATTTCTTATTGTAATATAGTAATCGTTTATGTACTAACTCTCCCTGCTGCAAAACAAAGTTCATGCCATATGTCAGTGATTATAAACCTGATTAGATCCTGAGAATCTCAGAGAAGGGAAAATCAATTTAAAACTGAGGCCTGCAGAAACCTCTTCCTTAAGACGGTGACGAACCTCAGGAACCCTTTATGCCCAGAATGTGCTAGAGGTCGGATCATTAGATATATTTAAAGGACAGATGGATCAATATTTGAAATTCTGATTCTGACTCCGAAAGATGAAAGAATTGAGGGTGAACTAGTATAGATGAAGGTTGAGGACGGTATAGATGATTTATAGTCAGATTACAAAGGAGTGAGGTTTGGACGGGTAAAGAGGTGAGAAAGGAACCAGAATGAGAAATGGAAAAAGGAGGAGGGGGGGAGAAATTACCAGAAGATAGAGACTAAGTTCATGCCATCAGGATGGACAGTACCAAGACGCAATATGAGGTATTACTCCTCAAACCTGATAGTGGTCTATTTGTGGCACCTTTCCCCTCACCTGGTTTCACCTATCACCTACCAGCTTGTTCTCCTTGTGAGCCTAGCCCACTGCTTTACTCTCTCTACAATCATGTCTCTGTGGCTAAGACAGCTCAAATGCCATCTATAAATTTATCGATGACTCCGCTGTTGTTGGCAGAATCTCAGATGGTGACAACAAGGTGTCCAGGAGTGTGACAGATTTGATTTCAATTATTACTGGCAAAGCCACTCTTTCTCCTCCGCTGACCAGCCTGTCCATTCAATAGATTGTGTATTCTTGGATATTAAGCTCCCAGCTACGATCGTCTTTCAGTCATGACTCAGATATACCCACAATGTCATACCTGCCAATCTCTAACTGTGCTACAAGATCATCTACCTTATTTCACATACAACACTGTGCATTCAACTAAAACATCTTCAGTCCTGTATATGTCAGTCTTCTCTGTTTTGTCCTCCTTTTACACTGCATCCTATCCCACTGACTGCAAATTTGCCCTGTCATCTGCCTGTCCTTCCTGACAGATTCACTACAAACTACAGGAGAAAATCTGCAGTTGTTGGAAGTTCAGAGCAGAACACACAAAATGCTGGAGGAACTCAGCAGGTCAGACAGCATCTATGGAAAAGAGTACAGTTGCCATTTTGGGCTGAGACCCTTCAACAGGACCTGATTAAGTGCCTTGGCTAGAAACACAGTCTGTTTACTCTTTTCCATAGATGCTGTCTGACCTTATGCATTCCTCCAGCATCTCCTGACCTGCTGAGTTCCTCCAACATCTCCTGACCTGCTCAGTTCCTCCAGTATCTCCTGACCAGCCCAGTTCCTCCAGCATCTCCTGACCTGCTCAGTTGCTCCAACATCTCCTGACCTGCCCAGTTCCTCCAACATCTCCTAACCTACTCAGTTGCTCCAACATCTCCTGACCTGCTCAGTTGCTCCAACATCTCCTGACCTGCTCAGTTCCTCCAGCATCTCCTGACCTGCCCAGTTCCTCCAGCATCTCCTGATGTGCTGAGTTCCTCCAGTATGTCCTGACCTGTTCAGTTGCTCCAGCATCTCCTGACCTGCTCAGTTCCTCCAGCATCTCCTGACCTGCCCAGTTCCTCCAGCATCTCCTGACCTGCTCAGTTGCTCCAACATCTCCTGACCTACCCAGTTCCTCCAACATCTCCTGACCTGCTCAGTTCCTCCAGCATCTCCTGACCTGCCCAGTTCCTTCAACATCTCCTGACCTACTCAGTTGCTCCAACATCTCCTGACCTGCCCAGTTCCTCCAGCATCTCCTGACCTCCCCAGTTCCTCCAGCATCTCCTGACCTGCTCAGTTCCTCCAGCAACTCCTGACCTGCCCAGTTCCTCCAGCATCTCCTAACCTGCTGGTTTCCTCCAGCATCTCCTGATCTGCTGAGTTGCTCCAGCATCTTGTGTGTGTACACTACATCTACTTGTAAACCAGCATCCTTATAATCAGCCTTATCACTGCAGTTCAAAACCCCCTGCCAAATTACTTTAAACCCTCCTCAACAGCTCTACCAAAACTGCCGGAAGGATATTGGTCCCTTTCAGGTTCAGGTATAACCCATCCCTTTGGTACAGGTCATATCTTTCCCAGTAGAGATCCCAATAATCCATAAAACTGAAAACTTGCCACCTGCACCAAATGCTCAGCCATGCATTCCTCTGCCAAATCATCCTGTTCTTGCCCTCGTTGGTGAGTGGCACAGGCAGCAAAAGTACTGTAGAACAGAAAGACCTGTTACCCTGCAAGTCCTGCTTTTCAGCTTTTTACCTACAGTAGCTCTTTAAATTTTCTCTTTAGACCCCCTCTCTTTTCCTACTCATGTCACTGGTGCCACTATGTAGTAAGACTTTTGACTGCTGACCCTCCCCCTTTAGAATTTCATGGACATGATTCGAGACGTCCCTATCCCTGGCACCAGGGAGGCAACGTACCATCTGTGTCTCTCTGTCATGTCCACGGACTCTCCTACCTACTCCTCTGACTATAGTATCTCCTATCACCACTGCATTCCTCCTCTGCCCCCTTTCCTTCTGAGCCTCAGCACCAGACTCAGTGCCAGAGACCCGGTGCAGCTCCCATCCATTCCCACCCCCCCACCAGCGGTATCCAAAATGATATACATATTGTTGAAGGGAATGGCCACAGGGATACTCTGTACTGGCTGCCTGCTTCCCTTCCCTCTTCCTTTTCCTGACTGTCACCTGCCTCCAGCAACCTAGGGGTGACTACCTCCCTGTAGCTCCTATCTATCATCTCCTCAGTTTTCCTCATCAACCTCATTGATGTGTTGCTCCAGGCTCTCCTCTTAACTCAAACAAAAAGTCCTGGCAGCATTGTTTGTGTGTCTTTTCCACACCATTTCCAGTATCATGACATCTTTTCTATAGCCAGAAAACGCAAACTGCATGTAATACTCCAAGTGTGGTCCCACCAGCAAGCTGTACTTTGACAACTCGACTCTTTTACTCAGGGAACATAGGATGCCAATTTCCTCTGCTCAACCCTGTCTCTGTCACTACTTTTAGTGCTTGCGCTTGTGCCCCAAGGTCTCTCTGTTCTACAGTACTTTTTAGGCTCTGCTGTTTACAATGCAAATCCTGCCCCGGTTTCAAGCCACAGCTACCCAAATTAACTTCCATCTGCATTTGGAGACAAAAGAGACATACATGATGCTGGAAGAACTCAACAGGTCAGGACGTTGTTGCACTCACTTTATACTTCGAATTGTGAGGCTAAGCACAGCTCCAATGCCATATTCAAGTTTGCTGGTAGCACCACTGTTGTTGGCTGAATCAGCATACAGGAGGGAGATTAAAAATCTGGCTGAGAGATGCCATAGCAACAACCTTTTACTTAATGTCAACAAGGCAAGGAGCTGATTATTGACTTCAGGAGGAGGAAACCAGAGGTCAGAGATGGAGAGGGTCAACAACTTTAAATTCCTAAACACAAAGTACACTGCAGATGCTGTGGTCAAATCAAGACGTACAAACAAGCTGGATGAACTCAGCAGGTCGGGCAGCATCCATTGAAATGAGCAGTCAATGTTTCGGGTCGAGACCCTTCGTCAGGATGACCCGAAACGTTGACTGCTCATTTCAACAGATGCTGCCCGACCTGCTGAGTTCATCCAGCTTTTTTGTACGTCTTGACTTTAAATTCCTAAGTGTTAATATTTCAGGGGATCTGTCCTGGACCCAGCATTTAAGTGCCATTACAAAGCAAACTCAGCAGCACCTCTACTTTCTTAGAAGTTTGTGAAGATTCACCATGACATTTAAAACTTTGCCAAACTTCTAGAGGTAAGCATATTGACTAGCTGAATCACTGCCTTGTATGGAAGCTCCAAGGCCCTTAAGCAGAAAACCCTACAAGAAGTAGTGGATACAGCACAGTCCATCAGGGGTAGAGCCCTCCTCATCACTGAGCACATCGATACAGAGCATTGTCACAGGAAAGCAGTATCCATCAACAGGAACCCCCACCAACCAGGTCATGCTTTCATCTCATCAGGAAAAAGGCACAGGAGCCTCAGGACTCACACCACCAGGTTCAGGAACAGTTACTACCCCTCAGCCATCGAGCTCTTGAACCAAAGCAGATAACTTCACTCAACTTCATTTGTCCAATATGTTCCCACAACCAATGGACTCACTTTCAAGGATTCTTCAGCTCATGTTCTCGATACTTACTGCTTGTTTGTTTATCTTTTTTTCTTTTTGTACTTGCATAGTTTGTCGTCTTTTGCACACTGGTTGAACGCCCAAGTTGGTGTGGTCTTTCATTGATTCTGTAATGGTTATTATTCCATAGACTTATTGAGTATGCCTGCAAGAAAATGGCATACATATGACACATACAGCTAATCTGTTCTAATCCTTTCTGCCTGTTCTGTTTGGGAGGTTTTGGAGTGAGATGGGTATCAGCGGTCAATTCCTAGTGAACACAATGACCTAGAAGTGCAGTGGAGATAAACCTCATAGAGTCGTACAGCATGTAGTTCAGCCCAGCTCATCTGTGCTCTCCCTGCTGTCCACCCAGCTAGTTGTGTTTGGCCCATATCCCTCTGTTCCACTGAAGGAAGCCCAGCAGCTGCAGGAGTAAATGGGATATCCATATTTAGAGATACAGTGTGGTAACTGTAGGTTTCAATGTTTTGATGTACTTGTAACAAATAAGGTAATCTTTCTATCTTTCTTTCTAAGGCCATGAGAATATAAGATATAGGATCAGATTTAGGTCATTCAGTCCATCGTGTCTGCTCAGCCATTCCATCCTGGCCAATTCATTATCCCTCTCAATCCCAATCTCTTGCCTGTACCCTTTGATGCCCTGACTAATCAAGAAGAATCTCTGCTTTAAAGATACCCAATGACTTGGCCTTCACAGTTGTCTGTGGCAATTAATTCCACAACTTCACCACACTTAAGAAAACCCCCCTCATCTCTGTTCTAAAGGGACATCTTTCCATTCTGAGGCTGTGCCCTCTGGTCCTAGACTCCTCCACTATTGGAAACATCCTCTCCACATCCATTCCATCTAGGCCTATCAACATTCAATAGATTTCAATGAGATCTGGCTTCATTCTTCTAAACTCCTGTGACTACAAGCCCAGAGCCATCAAACGCTCCTCATATGTTAACCCTTTCATTCCCAGGATTATGTTTGTGAACCTCCTCTGGGCCCTCTCCAATGCCAACACACCCTTTCTTAGACAAGGGGCACAAAACTGCTCATAATACTCCAAGTGCAATTTGACAAATGCCTTATAAAGCCTCAGCATTACATCCTGAGATGAGTTTTAGTAATGGCTGTCAAATTAGCCAGCACGCCAAGGGTTAAAGCACCTGGGATGAAAATGTAAATGAACCGTTAAACAGATGAAGGAGAGAGGATATTTATTACAGTGGAGACTATGCAAGGCAAATACGAAGCCTAGCTGAGGAGCTATGTTTTTTTCCAGCCAGTGGAGATGCAGCCACAGATAATGAAACAGCAGCGGCAAACAGGCAGGTGGGCACAGGAGAGGTAAACAGACCAGATGACTGGCCTGGATTTCCTTCACCAAGCAGTTTCTACAACAATCACCTTAATCAAAACACTTTCAGCTGTTACTCAGAACGCTTATATGAGCGATTTAGGGCATTTGGAATATGCCTCACTTCTCTTGCTTCAGCCCTTCTGAAAACAGGGAGAGATGGAAATATGGGATTCAGTCCCATAAGCCTATGTCAGCCCTTGTGAAAGCCACTTTCAATCCTTTTTATATTCCTCGGGATTTTTTTAATGCTGGAGTTTAGGAGAATAGGTGGGGGAGGGGAGGGATCTCATTGAAACCTAGCAAACATAGAAAGGCCTAGACAGAGTGGATGTGGAGAGGATGTTTTCTACAATGTGTAGGACCAGAGGGCAGAGCCGCAGAAAATAAATAAATAAATAAATAAATAAACAGATAGATAGATAGATAATAGGGACATCCCTTTAGAACAGAGATGAGGAGGAATTTCTTTATCCAGAGGGTGGTGAATCTGAAGAATTCAGTGCCACAGATGGCTCTGGAGGCCAAGTCACTGGGTACATTTGAAGTGCGTGGCTCATATTCAGTAATATTTGAGTAGTCTTGTGTGTGTGTGTATATATATATATATAGTTGAATTAAGCATTCTTGTTTGTTTAAATGATTCACTATGGGTTACATGTATAAATACATGAATTGCCTACATCGTCACACTACCATATGGTACACACATTCCTCATTAAAAAGTAAATCCGTAGTTAGACTCACATTATGGGCTCCTGTGTCTTCATTTGAATTAGTTTGATGTTTTGAAGTTACAAAACAAAACAAATAGGTTCTTAATTGGCAAGGGTATCAAAGGTTACAGGGAAAAGGCAGGAGAAAGGGTTTAAAGGGGATCATAATTCAACCATGATAAGCAGACTCAATGGGCCAAATGGCCTAATTCTGTCCTATGGTCTTGAGCCTTTTATTCCTTGGGTAATCTTTGTGAACCACCTCTGGACCCTCTCCAACAAGCCAGCACATCCTTCCTTAGGTATGGGGTTCACAATTGCTCACAATATTCCAAGTGCAGTCTAATACCTTATAAAGCCTCAGCATTACAACCTTTTTATATTCTCGTCCTTTCAAAATTAATGCTAACATTACCCTTGCCTTCCTTACTACTAACTAAGCCCGCAACCCACCAATCGAGAAATACAGTTTAGTGTATGCTTGAGTTTCCTGCATACCTGAATTCAGAAATCCCACGCAGCCTTAACCCTGCGTATCCTGTTGTCTCTGGACAGCTGACAACTTCAATCAGATTACATTGTTGAGGGGTATTGACCTGTAATATGCTGATCACTCGAAGCCCAGTTCCATTCTTCCGGGGTTCCGGAGGGAGTCCGGGTGTTGGGTGAGGAGACACTCTGTCAAAGACCCAGTTAAATGCCAGACCCCTCTCTGTGATAAGAAGCAGAAGCTTTAAAATTTGTCTGCATAATGTAGAGCAAACGCCATGTACTTGCCAAAGCTGTGAGGAGAAAAATAGATTTCAACCACATTGAGACAGCATTTCTATAGCACCTACCTACCTTCCATTTAATGATAAAGAAAGATTAGATTTATTTTTCACATATACATCAGAACAGACGGTGAACTGGATCATTTGCATCACTGAGCATCACGATTCGAGTGTATGCGAGTGTCACCCTGCTTCCGGCACCAACATAGCATGCCCACAACTGACTAACCCAAAACTTTGACTGATCATTTCCCTCCAATACAGAGAAAATGGCGGCACGACGGCAGTGCACGCGGCCACTCCAGGAATGAATATCTGTTATCTGTAAGTAGGGGCCGTGCACAATCCTGATTTGATGGGGACGGATGTGAGAAGCACGGAGGAACATCTGGTGAAACTTCTGACATGCCTGTTTCGCTGCCATTTCTACTGTGCGATTGAGAAATCTTCAGAGAGGAAGGCCCTGAATCCTCGGCTTTGCCTGTTGCTTGGCGGCCGGGGCTGAGGTCGAAGCGCTCGGCAGAGATGGTGCTCGGTGCTCGGTGTCAGAGGGCTGGTCGGAGACTCGAAGTTTATCGGACGGACTCAGAGTTGGCTGTGGTCGGATGCTTCCAGAGGCTGCATCGGGAAGCTTTGCGGTGCTGGAGGTTCATGGCAGGAAGAGTTTTTATTCCTTCTACCGTCTACGTGAGATGATGGGCTATCGAGGACTTTAAGACTTTCTTTTACCCTGTCCATGGTCTGCCCTTATCAAATTACGGCATTGCTTTGCACTGTTGTAACTATATGTTATAATTATGTGGTTTTTGTAAGTTAGTCTTGGTCTGTCTTGTATTGTTGTGATATCATACTGGAGGAACATTGTATCATTTCTTAACACAAATATACAACTGCAGATGCTGTGGATCAAAGAATACGTACACGATGCTGGAAGAACTCAGCAGGTCAGGCAGCATCTGTGATGAAGGGTCTCGGCCCGAAACTTTGGCTTCTCTTTTCTCACAGATGCTGCCTGACCTGCTGAGTTCTTCCAGCGTCGTGTACGTATTGTTGTATCATTTCTTAATGCATGCATTACTAAATGACAATAAACAAGGACTGAGTGTCCTCACAATCTAAAAAAATAGTTGCACCCTCGCCCATTGAATTCCTTCAGTATCATGTGCTCCTTTTTGCTGCAAGGACTGATAAAATTCAGCATATATTCCAACTTGATTTCTATCTGTGAATGAGTTGAAGCACGTCATGCCATTGGGTAACCTGTCCAAGTCCTGAAGGCTGGAGGCTAGATGCCAGTCCTGGGGTTAAAGGACTGCGTATGTATGAGGCTGTTCTGAGGAGCACTGTGTGCATGCTATGGTGGCAGCGGAATGTGTGGTGACCCAGCTCTCCCTCGGACGTGCATTTCCCAGTAACGCTCACAAAATGCTGGAGGAACTCAGAAGGTTAGGCAGCATCTCGGGAGAGTAACAAACAATCAACGTTTCAGGCCAAGACCCTTCATCGGGGCTGAGGAAGGAAGGAGGAAGAAGCCAGAGTAGCAAGGTGGGTGAGGGGAAGGAGTACGTGCTGACAGGTGAGGGGAAGGAGTACGTGTTGACAGGTGAGGGGAAGCCAGGTGAGGGGAAGGAGTACGTGTTGACAGGTGAGGGGAAGCCAGGTGAGGGGAAGGAGTACGTGTTGACAGGTGAGGGGAAGGAGTACGTGTTGACAGGTGAGGGGAAGCCAGGTGAGGGGAAGGAGTACGTGTTGACAGGTGAGGGGAAGCCAGGTGAGGGGAAGGAGTACGTGTTGACAGGTGAGGGAAAGCCAGGTGAGGGGAAGGAGTACGTGCTGACAGGTGAGGGGAAGGAGTACGTGCTGACAGGTGAGGGGAAGGAGTACGTGTTGACAGGTGAGGGGAAGGAGTACGTGTTGACAGGTGAGGGGAAGGTGTACGTGTTGACAGGTGAGGGGAAGGAGTACGTGTTGACAGGTGAGGGGAAGGAGTACGTGTTGACAGGTGAGGGGAAGCCAGGTGAGGGGAAGGAGTACGTGCTGACAGGTGAGGGGAAGGAGTACGTGTTGACAGGTGAGGGAAAGCCAGGTGAGGGGAAGGAGTACGTGCTGACAGGTGAGGGGAAGGAGTACGTGCTGACAGGTGAGGTGAAGGAGTACGTGTTGACAGGTGAGGGGAAGGAGTACGTGTTGACAGGTGAGGGAAAGCCAGGTGAGGGGAAGGAGTACGTGTTGACAGGTGAGGGGAAGGAGTACGTGTTGACAGGTGAGGGGAAGGAGTACGTGTTGACAGGTGAGGGGAAGCCAGGTGAGGGGAAGGAGTACGTGCTGACAGGTGAGGGGAAGGAGTACGTGTTGACAGGTGAGGGGAAGGAGTACGTGCTGACAGGTGAGGTGAAGGAGTACGTGTTGACAGGTGAGGGGAAGCCAGGTGAGGGGAAGGAGTACGTACTGACAGGTGAGGGGAAGCCAGGTGAGGTGAAGGAGTACGTGTTGACAGGTGAGGGGAAGGAGTACGTGTTGACAGGTGAGGGGAAGGAGTACGTGCTGACAGGTGAGGGGAAGGAGTACGTGTTGACAGGTGAGGGAAAGCCAGGTGAGGTGAAGGAGTACGTGTTGACAGGTGAGGGGAAGCCAGGTGAGGTGAAGGAGTACGTGTTGACAGGTGAGGGGAAGCCAGGTGAGGGGAAGGAGTACGTGCTGACAGGTGAGGGGAAGGAGTACGTGTTGACAGGTGAGGGAAAGCCAGGTGAGGTGAAGGAGTACGTGTTGACAGGTGAGGGGAAGGAGTACGTGCTGACAGGTGAGGTGAAGGAGTACGTGTTGACAGGTGAGGGGAAGCCAGGTGAGGGGAAGGAGTACGTGCTGACAGGTGAGGGGAAGGAGTACGTGTTGACAGGTGAGGGAAAGCCAGGTGAGGTGAAGGAGTACGTGTTGACAGGTGAGGGGAAGGAGTACGTGCTGACAGGTGAGGTGAAGGAGTACGTGTTGACAGGTGAGGGGAAGCCAGGTGAGGGGAAGGAGTACGTGCTGACAGGTGAGGGGAAGGAGTACGTGTTGACAGGTGAGGGAAAGCCAGGTGAGGGGAAGGAGTACGTGCTGACAGGTGAGGGGAAGGAGTACGTGTTGACAGGTGAGGTGAAGGAGTACGTGTTGACAGGTGAGGGAAAGCCAGGTGAGGTGAAGGAGTACGTGTTGACAGGTGAGGGGAAGCCAGGTGAGGGGAAGGAGTACGTGTTGACAGGTGAGGGAAAGCCAGGTGAGGGGAAGGAGTACGTGCTGACAGGTGAGGGGAAGGAGTACGTGCTGACAGGTGAGGGGAAGGAGTACGTGTTGACAGGTGAGGGGAAGCCAGGTGAGGGGAAGGAGTACGTGCTGACAGGTGAGGGGAAGGAGTACGTGTTGACAGGTGAGGGAAAGCCAGGTGAGGGGAAGGAGTACGTGTTGACAGGTGAGGGGAAGGAGTACGTGCTGACAGGTGAGGGGAAGGAGTACGTGTTGACAGGTGAGGGAAAGCCAGGTGAGGTGAAGGAGTACGTGTTGACAGGTGAGGGGAAGGAGTACGTGTTGACAGGTGAGGTGAAGGAGTACGTGTTGACAGGTGAGGGAAAGCCAGGTGAGGGGAAGGAGTACGTGTTGACAGGTGAGGGGAAGGAGTACGTGTTGACTGGTGAGGGGAAGCCAGGTGAGGGGAAGGAGTACGTGTTGACAGGTGAGGGAAAGCCAGGTGAGGGGAAGGAGTACGTGCTGACAGGTGAGGTGAAGGAGTACGTGTTGACAGGTGAGGGGAAGCCAGGTGAGGGGAAGGAGTACGTACTGACAGGTGAGGGGAAGGAGTACGTGTTGACAGGTGAGGGGAAGCCAGGTGAGGTGAAGGAGTACGTGTTGACAGGTGAGGGGAAGCCAGGTGAGGGGAAGGAGTACGTGTTGACAGGTGAGGGGAAGGAGTACGTGTTGACAGGTGAGGGGAAGCCAGGTGAGGTGAAGGAGTACGTGTTGACAGGTGAGGGGAAGCCAGGTGAGGGGAAGGAGTACGTGCTGACAGGTGAGGGGAAGGAGTACGTGTTGACAGGTGAGGGGAAGCCAGGTGAGGGGAAGGAGTACGTGCTGACAGGTGAGGGGAAGGAGTACGTGCTGACAGGTGAGGGGAAGGAGTACGTGTTGACAGGTGAGGGGAAGGAGTACGTGTTGACTGGTGAGGGGAAGCCAGGTGAGGGGAAGGAGTACATGTTGACAGGTGAGGGAAAGCCAGGTGAGGGGAAGGAGTACGTGCTGACAGGTGAGGGGAAGGAGTACGTGCTGACAGGTGAGGGGAAGGAGTACGTGTTGACAGGTGAGGGGAAGGAGTACGTGTTGACAGGTGAGGGAAAGCCAGGTGAGGTGAAGGAGTACGTGTTGACAGGTGAGGGGAAGGAGTACGTGTTGACAGGTGAGGGGAAGCCAGGTGAGGGGAAGGAGTACGTGTTGACAGGTGAGGGAAAGCCAGGTGAGGGGAAGGAGTACGTGCTGACAGGTGAGGGGAAGGAGTACGTGTTGACAGGTGAGGGGAAGCCAGGTGAGGTGAAGGAGTACGTGTTGACAGGTGAGGGGAAGGAGTACGTGTTGACAGGTGAGGGGAAGCCAGGTGAGGGGAAGGAGTACGTGCTGACAGGTGAGGGGAAGGAGTACGTGTTGACAGGTGAGGGGAAGCCAGGTGAGGTGAAGGAGTACGTGTTGACAGGTGAGGGGAAGCCAGGTGAGGGGAAGGAGTACGTGTTGACAGGTGAGGGGAAGCCAGGTGAGGGGAAGGAGTACGTGCTGACAGGTGAGGGGAAGCCAGGTGAGGGGAAGGAGTACGTGCTGACAGGTGAGGGGAAGGAGTACGTGTTGACAGGTGAGGGGAAGGAGTACGTGTTGACAGGTGAGGGGAAGCCAGGTGAGGTGAAGGAGTACGTGTTGACAGGTGAGGGGAAGCCAGGTGAGGGGAAGGAGTACGTGCTGACAGGTGAGGGGAAGGAGTACGTGTTGACAGGTGAGGGGAAGCCAGGTGAGGGGAAGGAGTACGTGCTGACAGGTGAGGGGAAGGAGTACGTGTTGACAGGTGAGGGGAAGGAGTATGTGCTGACAGGTGAGGGGAAGGAGTACGTGTTGACAGGTGAGGGGAAGCCAGGTGAGGGGAAGGAGTACGTGTTGACAGGTGAGGGGAAGCCAGGTGAGGGGAAGGAGTACGTGTTGACAGGTGAGGGGAAGCCAGGTGAGGGGAAGGAGTACGTGTTGACAGGTGAGGGGAAGCCAGGTGAGGGGAAGGAGTACGTGCTGACAGGTGAGGGGAAGGAGTACGTGCTGACAGGTGAGGGGAAGGAGTACGTGTTGACAGGTGAGGGGAAGCCAGGTGAGGGGAAGGAGTACGTGTTGACAGGTGAGGGAAAGCCAGGTGAGGGGAAGGAGTACGTGTTGACAGGTGAGGGGAAGGAGTACGTGTTGACAGGTGAGGGGAAGCCAGGTGAGGGGAAGGAGTACGTGTTGACAGGTGAGGGGAAGCCAGGTGAGGGGAAGGAGTACGTGCTGACAGGTGAGGGGAAGCCAGGTGAGGGGAAGGAGTACGTGCTGACAGGTGAGGGGAAGCCAGGTGAGGGGAAGGAGTACGTGCTGACAGGTGAGGGGAAGGAGTACGTGTTGACAGGTGAGGGGAAGCCAGGTGAGGGGAAGGAGTACGTGCTGACAGGTGAGGGGAAGCCAGGTGAGGGGAAGGAGTACGTGCTGACAGGTGAGGGGAAGCCAGGTGAGGGGAAGGAGTACGTGCTGACAGGTGAGGGGAAGGAGTACGTGTTGACAGGTGAGGGAAAGCCAGGTGAGGGGAAGGAGTACGTGTTGACAGGTGAGGGGAAGTTGGGAGTAGAGGGTGTGGAATGAAGAGAGAAGCTGGGAGGTGGGAGGTGGAAAGGGAAAGGACTGAAGCAGAAGGAATCTGATAGGACAGGACAGTGTACCATGGGAGAAAAGGAAGGAGAAGGGGCACCAGAGGGAGAAGATAGGTGGATGAGGAATAGAGAAAGGAGTGAGAGGATAACCAGAATGGGTAATGGAAAAGAGAGAAGGATGGGGGTGAAATTACAGAAGTATAGAAATCAACGTTTGTGCCATCGGGTAGGAGACTTTTCAGACTGAATATGAGGTGTTGCTCCTCCATCCTGAGCGTGACCCCATTGCTGCAGAAGAGGCGGCCATGGACTGCCTTATTTCTTCAAAGGGCAGATGGAATCTAATTCAGACAAGTGTGAAATATTGACAATAGACAATAGCAGAAGTAGACCATTCGGCCCTTTGAGCCTGCACCGCCATTCTGAGATCATGGCTGATCATCTACTATCAATACCCGGTTCCTGCCTTGTCCCCATATCCCTTGATTCCCCTATCCATAAGATACCTAACTAGCTCCTTCTTGAAAGCATCCAGAGAATTGGCCTCCACTACCTTCCGAGGCAGTGCATTCCAGACCCCCACAACTCTCTGGGAGAAGAAGATTTTCCTTAACTCTGTCCTAAATGACCCACCCTTTATTCTCAAACCATGCCCTCTGGTACTGGACTCTCCCAGCATCTGGAACATATTTCCTGCCTCATATTGCACATGAGATCACACAGGGCAGGATTTACATAGTGAATGGCAGTGTCCTTGTCATGCTGGAGAGCTTTGTGAGTTCCTGAGATCCAGGGAACAATGTTGTCCAGAGCTTAGCCATCTGGCAGTTAACTCCTGGTAGCGTCACCTAAGGTCAAGGGGAAGGGTCCATAAAAATTGATCCAACTGAGACGTCAGCAGTGGAGCTGGTGGAAGGTGATGGCAGACGGTGGAACAGTGAAGGGACCCAGTCATCATGCATTGTATACCACTGGATCCTAACACCGATCTGTCAAGGACTGGGTGGTGTCTGTCCATGAATCAGCCTCCCCACATTAAACAAAGTCACACACAGGCATTCTCCCTTAAGGGAATCCACCCCAACACCCCAGATTATGTCCAGTTTCAATCAGTAAGTGGTGAAGGGAACATGATTGAGAGGTCGGGAAGCCCATGGCCACCAGCATACTTTGATCCCGAAATCACCTCTGCAATCACCTACCAATACTTAAGCCCCTGAGGAGAACATCATACTCAACTTGAGAGATTGCACTATTGCTACTATTGACCAGAGACCTAGGGCTACAAGCAAGTAGTTCTTTAAAAGTGGTGACATGAGTAGACAGGGTAGTGAAGAAAATAATTGTCACATTTGCCTTCATTAGACAGGGACCTGAGTACAGGCAGTGAGGAAACTTTGGAGGAAACCAGAGCAGTCACGAGGAGAACATACAAACTCCCTGCAGACAGCAGCAGGAACTGAACCCAGATCACTGATAGCTGGTGCTATAAAGCGTTCCACTAACCGCTACAGTACTGTGCCACCAGATTATGTTGCCATGCCATGTAGACCAAGGCCTTAGAGGGAAACTTTACCCAGAGGCAGTGAAGCAAGTGTCAGGGGCAATGGAATGAAACAACTGGACAAGGACGGTTTCAATACAATGAGTGGTTTGGGTTGACAATACATTGCATACAACACTCCTTTGGTCAACATCTTCTGGATAGATCATGAAACCATGCATTTTGCTTCTTTTATGTCATTTACGTTTGTTTTTTGTCTTGAATGTGATGCTGGAACTATTGGAGCCTGTGATTCCTGTTTGGAGACCGCTCGGGTGTTCCAGGACTCTGCATTCTCCCAGAGGATTCCAAGAGGAGTGTGGAAACCTCCTGGCAAGAAGTCTGGAGCAGATGTTCAACTCCATTTTGCTGATTAAAGCTTTCATTGTTCACCAGGCAGAGGCAGAATAAAGACTTCTTTTCAATCTTATAGTTTTTTTTAATTTTCTGTGTTTTTCTCCCAATCTTACTCACTGTTTGTGCAGGGGAGGGAGGGAGACTGGGGGGGGGGGGGTGGTCGATGTGCCTGTTCTGTTTTTGTTCGCTTCCTGTGCAGGGAGGAGGGATTTGGGGGTTGATGATCGTGCTGCTGTTCTTTTCTTTCTTGATTTTGTGGCTATCTGGAGAAGAAGAGTTTCAGAGTTGTATACTTTGATAATAAATGAACCTTTGAACCTTTGAATTGTAGAGCCTTGAAAATGAGGCCATTAGTTGTGCTCAGTGATCAGTTCACAACTTATGGACTTAATCCCTCCCCGAACCTCCCCACCTCTCCCTTTCTCTTCTTTACTGCACTTTAATTATTTGCATCCTTTATCAGCCCTGCAGACTATTAACACTTTCTGTGGTCATTTGATAATGTTCCTACAAAACCTTATTCAGCAATTCTCGCCACATTAGCAGATTATGAATGCAAATGCATACTGACAGCTGGAGTTTATAACCATAAGGTATGGCTGAACATAGTCATCATCATTGCCATATAACATAGAAAGAGAGCAGCTGACCCACCAAGTGACAATCAGTGTCCATATTAATCCAATTTTCCTGCACTTGTCCCATAGCCTAGATAGTTCAAATGTCCAATCCATGTACCAATCTGTACCAAGGTATCAGCAAGCTTGAGAGAAGGAACGGAAAACTTACACAGAATTTACACCTGTGTCCTTGTCCAGACACAAGTTACAGGGAGGGGCTGAACAGGCTAGAACTTCATTCTCTGAAGCGTAGGAGAATGAGAGAAGATCTTATAGAACTATACAAATCATAACAGAGAAAGATCATGTGAATGCACTAGGCTTTCCTCCCCTAGAATTAGAAGTTAAAGGTGAAAGGTGAAACATTTAAGGGGAAGCTAAGGGGAAGCTTCTTCACTCAGAGGGTGGTGAGAGTGTGGAATGAGCTGCCAGCAGAATTGATGATGGGGGTTCGGTTGTAACATTTAAAGAGAGGATTAGATAGATGCATGGGTGAGTAGGGTTTGGAGACCTTTGGTCCGGATGCAGGTCGGGGGGACCTGTCAGAAAACAGAGAACAGCAAACAATCTGCTGGAAGAATTCAGTGGGGAAGGAACTGTCAACATTTTGGGCTGAAACACTGAATCAAGATTCCTTCCGACCCACAGATCTGGGTTGATCTGCTGAGTCTCTCCAGCAGACTGTTTGTGGCTCCAACATCTGCAGTCTCCATGGTCTAGAAGAGGAGTTGAGACTGGCAGAGATCAAGTTGAATGGTAGGGCAGAGTTGTGGCGGCTCACAATTACTTGTAGTTTTGTTTATTCCTGTGAATCCTCCTACCACTGTATGGTGGCGGCTGTAAGAGCAACACTGTAAAGTAGCAGGTAGTGTTACAGGCTGACATCTCCAGGGGTCCAGGTTCAATCCTGCTGTTTATGCAGAGTCCTTCCTGTGGGTTGCTTTCCTCCCAGAGTCCAAGGGTATCCGGGTTGATAGATTGATGACCATTACATCAAAAGGGGATTGATGAGAATATGAGAGAAAATAAATCAGTATTTAGTTTAACATTGTCACATAGCTTTTGTCTGTGGAGTATTGTGAGCAGTTTTGATGCCCTTATCTAAAAAAGGATGTGTTGGCTTTGGAGGGTCCAGAGAGGTTCACAAGAATAATCCCAGGAATAATATGAGGCATGTTTGATGGCTCTGGGCCTGTACTCACTGGAGTATAGAAGAATGAAGGGGGATCTCATTGAAACCTATCAAATATTAAGGGCCTAGATAGATTGGAGATGGAGAGGATATTTCCTACAGTGAAGGAGTCTAGGACCAGAGTAGAAGTATGTCCCTTTAGAACAGGGACATACAAAACCAAATGGTGGGGAATTTAGGGAGCTCATTGCCATGGATGGTTGTGGAGGCCGAGTAATTGAGTATATTTAAACTGGAGGTTGATAGGTTCTTGTTGAGTAGGGGCATCAAAGGTTACAGAGAGAAGGCAAGAGAATAGGTTTGAGAGGGATAATAAATCAGCCATAGTGGAATGGCGGAGCAGAGTCAATGGGTTGAATGGCCTCATTCTGCTCCTATGTCTCATGGTGTCATTACGATAGATTATTCCATACATAACTACATCAAGTTAATACAGAAGGAAAAATAACAAAATAATAGCATAACAGAGTAAAGTGTAGCTTTATTTGTCGCAAGTACATCACAAAACATAGTGCTACAGTTACAGAGAAGATACAGTGCAGGCAGACAGCCAAGAACAAGGGCCAGAATGAAGTAGACTGAGTGATCAAGAGTTCATTTTTAACATACAAGAGGTCCATTCAAGAGTATTATAAGTCAGAGATAGAAGCTGTTCTTTATCCTGTTGGTACATGCTTCCAGGCAAATCATTAGAGAGTATAGGGATGAGCAATAGGACTGGTGGATTACTCTGCTAGCCCCAGCTGGGTAGCATGAACTCAGCTTCATCCCTCTCAGGCAGAACACTCCAAATTGTCAGGTATCGAAATAAAATATAATCCTTGCTTGCAATCATCAAATTATTATCAATTCTGATGTGGAATCTTAAAATAATCAGAATCAGGTTCATTATCACCAGCATGTGACGTAAAATGTGTTATCTTAGCAGCAACAGTAGTTCAATGCAATACGTAATATAGAAGAGAAAAAATCATGCAAAAAACAGAAAAATTTGCAAATTTTAAAAGTGAGGTAGTGTTCATGGGTTCAATGTCCATTTAGGAATCAGCTGGCAGAGGAGAAGAAGCTGTTCCTGAATCGCTGAGTGTGTGCCTTCAGGCTTCTGTACCTCCTACCTGATGGTAACAGTGAGAAAAGGGCATGCCCTGGGCACTGGAGGTCCTTAATAATGGATGCTGCCTTTCTCATATTCTGAGTATTTTGTAGGCTGGTACCCAAGATGGAGCCAACTATATTTACAACCCTCTGCAGCTTCTTTCGGTCCTGTGCAGTAGCACCCCCCCCCCCCCCATACCAGACAGTGATGCAGCCTGTCAGAATGCTCTCCACAGTACATCTATAGAAGTTTTTGAGTGTTCTGTTGACATACCAAATCTCTTCAAACTCCTAATGAAGTATAGTCGCTGTCTTGCTTTCTTTATAGCTATATCAATTAAGATGAATAAGATTAAGATGAATGGTGAGCTTTATTTGTCATCGAAACATCGGACTGTCTTGATATTGCACCAACCGCTGGGCTACTCTACCAGAAGCTGCAGCAGAGATTTACCAGAAATCTGCCTGGAATGGGGAGCATATCAAATGAGGCAAGGTTGAGTGAGCTGATGTTTTTCTCTTTGGAGCAAAAGAAGTTGAGAGGTGACTTGATAAAGGTGTAAAATAAGATGTATAGATCAAGAGGACAGCCAGCACCTCTTCCCCAGGGCAAAAATGGCTAATGCACAGGGCATAATTTTAAGGTGACTGGAGGAAAGTGTGGGGGGTTTGTCATAGGTTGGATCATTACATGGAGAGAGTGGTAGGTGCGTGGGGTGGTGATAGAGGCAGATACTGTACATTAAGGACATCTTTGGCAGATGGATGAAATAAAATGGAGGGCTATGCAGAAGGGAATGGTGAGACAGATTTTGGAGTAGG
The DNA here is from genome assembly GCF_048418815.1 of Hemitrygon akajei. Taxonomy (NCBI): domain Eukaryota; kingdom Metazoa; phylum Chordata; class Chondrichthyes; order Myliobatiformes; family Dasyatidae; genus Hemitrygon; species Hemitrygon akajei. The sequence goes on along the minus strand of NC_133128.1, from coordinate 107,524,284 downwards.
TTAGCAGGTTGGCAAGTGGTAAGTGGAAGGGCCTACTTTGTCCTGTACTGTACGATGTTGTACATTCACCATACCGATTCAGTTAAATCCACGTGCAGTCTTCTTTATTATTCCATGAAAGCTCTTCATATATTCTGCTTGGCAGCAATCCTCAACTTCCTCTGTTCTCCCACTGCATGTCTACTCACTGTCGACTTCAGAGTCATGCAAGGGTTAACAAATTAAGTTGAAGCTGTTACTCTGAGCCTCCGTGAACATGTAAATATTAACCCAGTTAAGGAAATGCTCCAAACCTTTTACAACACATGTAAATCTCAGGCAAATCCACTGACTCTGCTTCCACAACCTTTCCAGCTGTTGAGTACTGAGACAGGGCCTTCGGCCCATCGAATCCATGCTGACCATCAACCACACACTTACACCAATTCCATTATATTCCCTTCACATTTTTGTCAACACACCCCCTTGCCCCAGACTCTGCCACTCATCACAGACTAAGAGTAACTTACAGCAACCAGTAAACCTAATAACACACTTGCACTTAGTACGTGGGAATAAATCGGACCACTAACAAGGAACCCACGAAATCGCAAGAACATAGAACAGTACACAAGCTCTTCGACCCATAATTTTGTGCCGACCTTCAAACCTCATCCAAGGTCAATCTAACACTTCCCTCCCACCCAGCCCCATTTTACTTTCATCCATTGTCTCAAATGTCTGTAATGTGCCTGCCACTCCCACCACCCCTGACAGCACATCCATGCCCCCACCACTCTCTGTGTAAAAAACTTGCCTCTGATATCCCCTCCCTATACTTTAATCTAATATTATGTCCCCTGCTGTTAGCCATTTCCACTCTGGGAAAAACATTTCTGGCTAATCTCTTATCATCTTGTACAGCTCTATCCTCTTCATTACAAAGAGAAAAGCCCTATGTCACTCAACCTGCCCTCACAAGACGGGGCAGTATTGTTAATTCTCCTCTGAACCCTCTCTAAAGCTTCCTCATCCTTCAGATAATGAGGCAACCAGAACTGAAGACAATATTCCAAGTGTGGTCTGAGCAGAGTTTTAGAGAACTGCAACATTACCTCATGACTCTTGTGCAAACTCCACACAGACAGCTCCAGAAGTTTGGATTGAACTAGCTGCACCAATGCCCGGCCGGTTTACAGTCGGTCCTGCAGTGTTTGTCAACTCGTACAAGCGCGCAGCTACAAAGGAGACCATTCATCCTGTCTTACCTGTGCTAGCTCTGAGACAGAGAAATCCTAATAGTCCCACATCGCCAGTCCTTCCTCTTTGTAATAAGAAACAAGAATTGGAACATAGGAAGGCAAGCAACAGCTATGAATAGTCGAAGAGTCAGAGAGCAGTAGAGATCATAGAGGGCAAGCACTGCGAGAGGATCTAACCAACAGAAGGCAACTAAAAAAACTGGCCAATAATATTAAAGAGGTTACCAAAAGTTTCTTCGGATACATAAAGTGTAAAAGAGAGGCAAGAGTGGATATCGGACTGCGGGAAGACAATGCCGGAGAGGAAATAATGGTGGGCAAGGAAATGGCAGACAAACTGAATAAGTATTATGCATCAGTCTTCACTGTGGAAGACACTAGCAGTGTAGTGGAAGTTCCAGGTGTCGGGGCATGAGGTATGTGAAGTTACCATTACCAGAGAGAAGGTTCTTGGGAAGCTGAAAGGTCTAATGGTAGATAAGTCACCTGCACCAGATGGTGTATACGTCAGAGTTCTGTAAGAAGTGACTAAAGATATTGCGGAGGCATTAGTAATGACCTTTGAAGAATCACTAGATTCTGGAATGGTTCCGGAAGACTTGAAATTTCAAGAAGGGAGAGAGGCAGAAGAAAGGAAACTCTAGGCCAATTAGTCTGACCTGAGTGGTTGGGAAGGTGGTGAGTCGATTGTTTAAGATGTGGTTTCGGGGTACTTGGAGGCACAAGATAAAATAGACCATAGTCAGCACGGTTTCCTCAAGGGAAAATCCTGCCTGACAAATCTGTTGGAATTCTTTGAAGAGATAACAAGCAGGATAGACAAAGGAGAATTGGTTGATGTTGTGTACTTGGATTTTCAGAAGGCCACACATGAGGCTGTTTAAAAAGCTACGAGCCCATTGTACTACAGGAATGATTCTAGCACGGATAAAGCAGTGGCTGACTGGCAGGAGGCAAAAAGTGGGGAAAAAGGGAAGCTTTTGCTCCTTGGCTGCCAGTTGTTACAACACACACCCAACTATGCCACTTTCCGGCATTTGGATGCTCGAACTCTCTGGAACATGGATAGCTGCCATGCCCCCTTTAAGAGTTCAGGACCATCCTGCTAATTGGCATTGTGTTTTGGGCACCAAGTATTCAGTACTTAAAGAGCCCCTGAACTGAGCTTCAGCGCTCAATCATAAGCCCATCTAGAGATATCTCCTTGTGTTTGGGTTTTGCTCAGTTCTCATTCCAGCTTTATATCACGTCTTGATCCCAGCATCAGATACTCCAGCACTTATGTCCAAACCATCCTCGTCAAGGTCTCTCGACCCAGTACAATCGAGCCAGCGTGGATCCAGTAGGGTATCAGAGTCTCCTGGCCACTGTGGCCAGCCACTGCGAGAGGATTTCCAGACAGAAGTTGGAGATACACGATCTCCAGGCCAGCCGGCGTATACCAGCTACTGTAAGGAAGACACCAGAGTCACTCAGGTCACTCTGCAGTGCCAGTACATCCTCTGACCCCGGAGATCCTGGGTCCCTTCGGAATGAGGAACGCTGGCCATAACGATCTCCCTCCTGACCGGGAGAGCTCTCACTTGGGCCACTGCGCAGAGGGAATGAAGGTCGGAGATTTGCGTGGATTTGGAAGGATTGATGGCCACCATGAGAAAGATATTTTATCATCCTGCCAGTGCAAACAGAAATTGCATCAGGGAAGTCAGTCAACGGCCAACTGCACTATCGAGTTCGGAACCTTTGCACAACAGTGTGGATGGGACTGGGAAGCTTCGGTCAGTCTATACCGCCATGGACAAACCAAAGGATACCCTCATCTCAGGAGAGAGGCAGCATGGGACTTAGATGTCCTCATTGACCAGTCCATCCTCCTTGACGACCATCTGGAGAGCGTAAAGGAGACTATATTACAAAGCCGAAGAGAGTTAGCCCAAGCCCAGCCTCAATCCATAGTGGTTCATCCCCCGATCTAGGGGGATCTGGGAATAATGGTGCATAGATCCCTGAATGTGGAATCTCATGTGGATAGGGTGGTGAAGAAAGCTTTTGGTATGCTGGCCTTTATAAATCAGAGCATTGAGTATAGGAGTTGGGATGTAATGTTAAAATTGTATAAGGCATTGGTAAGGCCAAATTTGGAGTATTGTGTACAGTTCCGGTCACCGAATTATAGGAAAGATGTCAACAAAATAGAGAGAGTACAGAGAAGATTTACTAGGATGTTACCTGGGTTTCAGCACCTAAGTTACAGAGAAAGGTTGAACAAGTTAGGTCTTTATTCTTTGGAGAGTAGAAGGTTGAGGGGGAACTTGACAGAGATATTTAAAATTATGAGGGGGATAGATAGAGTTGGCATGGATAGGCTTTTTCCATTGAGAGTAGGGGAGATTCAAACAAGAGGACATGAGAGTTAGGGGGTAGAAGTTTAGGGGTAACATGAGGGGGAATTTCTTTACTCAGAGAGTGGTAGCTGTGTGGAATGAGCTTCCAGTAGAAGTGGTAGAGGCAGGCTCAGTATTGTCATTTAAAGTAAAATTGGATAGGTATATGGACAGGAAAGGAATGGAGGGTTATGGGCTGAGTGCGGGTCAGTGGGATTAGGTGCGAGTAAGCATTCGGCACGGACTAGAAGGGCCGAGATGGCCTGTTTCCATGCTGTAATTGTTATACGGTTTATATGATCTCAGCCATGACCAGCTCAGGACTCTCTGGAGCCCATACAGAACGGTTGCACATGGCTCTCCACCAATGAAAGGTCCCGGCGCCAGAATCAAGGCTGCTGCTATTACTGCGGGATAGCAGGTCACCTGTGGGCCAAACGTCTTAAACTGCAGCTGCCTGGAGAACTGCTAAGACCGCCCATTGTGGAGAGGACTGTGACGGTACCAACCACTACACCCAACCACATGGATTCTGGTTTCCAGGTGAAGTGGAGTTCACCTGGGGTAAGGACTTGATTCAGGTGAAGGCTTTTGTGGACTGTGGGGCAGCGGGTAATCTCCTGGATTTGGGAACCACCTGTCAGCTCGACGTACCACTGTGAGAGTTGAGCCAGTCCAAGCCTGCAACTGCCTTGGATGACTGCCCGCTAGGTTCCGGGCAGGTCCAGCAACAGACTGTGGATTTTCAGATGAGGATATGGGACCATGCGGAAGACAGCAGTTTCTACATCATTGACTCACCACTCATACCCCTGATCCCGAGCACCCTTGGCTGAGCCAACATAACCCATCTGTGGTCTGGAGGGAGGGGAGAGTCATTGCTTGGTCCAGTCATTGTAACAGGGTATGTTCGTGGCATGGTGTTCTGAACCCCAAACTCTCCCCAAGACCAATGACCAGCAAGAAGACAGACTTCAATATGAGGTAGCCCAAAGCCTAAGGGAACCAGCCACCAGGTCCCAACTAAAGAGAGGACTCCTAAATGCAGACCATTGGAGCCTGTTCCAGGGGCGGTGGGGTGCAAGGACCATCTGTAACTCCTCTTTGCCATTGCACGATGAGGACACGATGGAGTCTAGTGAACTTGGAGAGGGGATTTGGAGGTCGGTCGAACCACCCCTGCTACCTAAATGCAGACCATTGGAGCCTGTTCCAGGGGCGGTGGGGTGCAAGGACCATCTGTAACTCCTCTTTGCCATTGCATGAGGACACGATGGAGTCTAGTGAACTTGGAGAGGGGATTTGGAGGTCGGTCGAACCACCCCTGCTACCTAAATGCAGACCATTGGAGCCTGTTCCAGGGGCGGTGGGGTGCAAGGACCATCTGTAACTCCTCTTTGCCATTGCATGAGGACACGATGGAGTCTAGTGAACTTGGAGAGGGGATTTGGAGGTCGGTCGAACCACCCCTGCTACCTAAGAAGTCTCAAGAGTCATCCTTGAAGCAGGGTTCAGAAGAACTTGCAACACTCAGGCCAGTTGAAGTTCCTTCCATCTACAAGGACCTGGAAGAGGTCTTCAACACAGGAAAGGCCTCAACTCTTCCACCACACTGACCCTACGAGTGTGCTGTAGACCTTCTACCTGATACTTGGCCTCCATGTGGTCAATCATACGCACTCTCAGGCGCAGAGAGAAACACAATGGAAGAATATGTAAAGGAAGCTCTTGCCATGGGATTGATTCAGCCCTCCACCTCACCAGCTGGCACGGGCTTCTTCTTTATTCAGAGAAGGATGGGAGCTTGCAGCTAGGTATTGATTATAGAGGATTAAACCGCATAGCAGTCAAAGTTTGTTGCCCACTTCTACTCATGAATACTACCTTTGAGATTCTCCAGGGGGCAAGGGTGTTCACAAGTGTGTACAATCTGCCCCGTATAAAGGAAGGCAATGAGTGGAAGACTGGATTCAGGCCACCAATGGGGCACTACAAGTATCTGGTTATGACCTTTGGCCTGGCGAGCGCTCCAGCAGTTTTTCAGGGCTTTATAAACGACATGCTTCGGGATACTCTCCAAAAGTACGCCATCATCTACTTGGATGACATCCTAATCTTCTCGAGTCCATGGTTAACAATACTTGTTAAACAAACTTTGTTCAACCCAACCCATTCATTCAGAAGGAAAATAAAGACCTGTACTTCTGCAGAGTTAAGCACTAATTATTGAAGCACTACTTAAGATTCTTAAGAAAACACAGCTGCATAATGCAAGCTACACAAATGAATGTAAACTACCTGGGTATATTCAAAACAGAGGATGACAGGTTCTTAATTGGAAAGGACTTCAAAGGTTACATGGAGAAGGAAGAAAATGGGGTTGAAATGGTTAATAAATCAATCAAATAATCAATAGGCTAAATGGCCTGATTCTGTTCCTATGTCTTATAGTTTCATGATCTAATTTGTTTCTGTTATTATCATTGACTGCTAAATATTGTTCACACTAGAATTCTTCTGCCCTCCTTCAGACACCATAGTCGTATCTTTTACACTGACATAACAGAGCAAACAGAGCCTCAGTTTTACATATTATGTAAAGAAAAAGTATCTGGGCATGGTAAGGAGGGTGAGTCATAGAGCCACAGCGAGATACAGCACAGAAACAGGACCTTCAGCCCATCCGGTCCATCCTATCCATCAAGTTCTAACCTACACATCCTAGTTTAGTCTTTCATACAACCATAAAACATAGGAGCAGAATTAGGCCATTCAACCCATCGAGTCTGCTCTGTCATTCCATCATGGCTGATCCCGGATCCCACTCAACCCCCATGCACCTGCCTTCTTGCCATATCCTTTGATGCCCTGAATGATCAGGAAATTATCAACTTCCACTTTAAATATACTCATGGACTTGGCCTCCACCGCAGTCTGTGGCAGAACATTCCACAGATTCACTACTCTTCGGCTAAAAAAAATCCTCCTTACCTCTGTTCTAAAGGACTCTCCTCAATTTTGAGGCTGTGCTTTCTAGTTCTGGATAGCCCAACCATAGGAAATATCCTCTCCACATCCACCTTATCTAGTTCTTTCAACATTTGGTGGGTTTCAATGAGACGCCCCCACATTCTTCTAAATTCCAGTGAGTACAGGCCCAAAGTTACCAATTGCTTCTCATATGTTAACCTCTTTATTTCTGGAATCATCCTTATGAACCTCTTCCGGATGCTTTACAATGATAATACATTCTTTCTGATATATGGGCCCCAAAACGGTTAACAATACTCCAAATGCAGCCTGCCTTTATAAAGCCTCAGCATTATCTCCTTGCTTTTATATTCTGTTCCCCTTGAATTAAATGCCAACAGTGCATTTGCCTTCTTTACCACAGACTCAGCCTGTAAACTAACCTTCTGGGAGTCTTGCATGAAGACTCCTAAGTCCCTCTGTAACTCTGATGCTTGAACCTCCTCCCCATTTAGATAATAGCCTGCACTATTGTTCCTTTACTAAAATGTATTATCATACATTTCCCAACATTGTATTCCATCGGTCACTTTTTTGACAATTCTTCCAATTTGTCTGTCCTGCTGCAACTGCATTGCTTCCTCAGCACTACCTACTCCTCCACCTATCTTCGTATCATCCGCAAACTTTGCCAAAAAGCCATCAATTCCATTATCCAAATCACTGACAATGTGAAAAGTAACGGTCCCAATACCGATCCCTGAGGAATACCACTAGTCGCCAGCAGCCAACTAGAAAAGGCCTCCTTCATTCCCACTCGCTGCCTCCTGTCTGTCAGCCATTCCTCTATTCATGCCTGTATCTTTCTTGTAACATCATAGGATTTTATCTTGTTAAGCAGCCTCATATGTGACACCTTATGAAACGCCTTCTGGAAATCCAAGTAAGTGACATCCACTACCTTTCCTTTGTCCACCCTGCTTGTTACTTCCTCAAAGAACTCTAACAGATTTATCAGGCAAGATTTCCCTTTACAGAAACTTTGATTTGTTTTATCATTAGTCTCCAAGTACCCTGAAACCTCATCCTTAATAATAGACTCCAACACTTTCCCGACCACTGAGGTTAGGCTAACTAGCCTATAATTTTCTTTCTTTTGCCTTCCTCCCTTCTTAAAGAGTGGAGTGACATTTACAATCTTCCCATCCTCCAGGACCATACCTTGAAAGGTCATGACCAATGCATCCAGCAGCCTCCCTCATGACTCTGGGATTTAGTCCATCTGGTCCAGGTGACTTATTCACCTTAAGACCTTGAGTTTGCCTAATAACATAGCTGATTAACCTACTGACCCACCCACACATCTTTGGGTTCTTGGGGAGCAGAGCAGAAAACTCCAGGTGGTCTCAGGGATAATGTGCAAACACCACACAGACAGCAACAGAGAGCAAGGTTGAACCTGGATTGATTACACTGTGAGGCTGCCACTCTACTAGCTGTTCTGGCATGTTACCCTAATGAATGATTAGTCAATGCTACATTAGAGGGAGAGGGACACCATGTCCTAGCATCAGTCTAGAGGGAAGATCATGAATGTTTCCCCATGATTCGGGGAGAACCTTTGATGAAGCTGCTTCAAAGCAAATGTTTTATAAAAGCATGCATATGTTACCATACACTTACAAACAAGCTGGATGAACTCAGCAGGTCGGGCAGCATCCATTGACTGCTCCTTTCAACGGATGCTGCCCGACCTGTTGAGTTCATCCAGCTTGTTTGTACGTGTTTATTTGACCACAGCATTTGCAGTGTACTTTGTGTTACCATATACTACTTTGAGGTTAATTTTCTTGTAGGCATTTGCAGGAAAAAAGAAACGCAATATAATTTTACAAAAGACTATATATACGCAAAGACTGACAAACAACCAATGTGCAAAAGAAGACAAAGTGTGCAAATAAAATAATATCGAGAACGCGAGTCTTTCACTCGGTGAAAGTGAGTCTTGTAGGTCATAGAATCAGTTCAGGGTAGTGGTGATTGGAGTTACGCACATCATTTTAGGAGCCTGATGTTTGTAGGGTCCCTGAAACTGGAAGTGAGGGATCTAAGGCTTCTGTACTTCCTGCAAGAAGAGAGTAAGGCTTGGATGGTGCTTTCTTGTGACAGCGATCCACGTAAGTGTATCAAAGTGGGAGAGGTTTCTCTGTAATGGACTGGGCTGTATCCACCTCTTTCTGTAGCCATTTCCATTCCTGAGCAATGGTGCTTCCATGCCAGACCATTGCCCTGATGCAACCAGTTAGGATACTCTCCACAGTGTATCTGACACTGTGCTTTGATACATATCCCTTCTGTCACACCAGATATATTCTAGTTGCTTGAGACTAACTCCAAAAGCCTTGGAAAAGTACTGCATCAGTTCCACAATGAGTGTTCTCACCCAGTATGTGAAGGCTTTGGAGAGGAGGTTTACCAGGATATTGCCTGGGTTAGAGAGTTTCACCTTTAAGAAGTTGGACAACTTCGGTTGTTTTCTCCTAGTATATCGGAGGCTTAGCAGTGACCAGGTAGTTATGGAATATGTGAAGGACTGTGTTCCATTCTAGTCACATCAATATAGGAGGGATGTGGAAGTTTTAGGGAAGATGCAAAGGAGATTTACCAGGAGGATGCCTGGATTAGAGAGTATGTCTTATGAGGAAAGGCTGAGCGAGCTAGGGCTTTTCTCTTTAGAGCAATGGATGGTGAGAGGTGTAAGAGTTGATAAGAAGCATAGATCGAGTGGACAGCCAGAAACTTCTTACCAGGGTGGAAATAGGTAATAAGAAGAGGCCTAATTTTAAAGTGATTAGAAGAAAGTATGGGGGGATACCAGAGGTAAGCTTCTTACACAGAGAGTGGTGGGTGTATGGAATGCTCTGTTGGGGGGGGGGGGGGGGGCACTAGAAGCAGATACATCAGGGACATTTAAGAGACTCAGATAGGCACATTGATGATAGAAAAATAGACAGCTATGTGGGAGGGAAGGGTCAGATTGATCTTGGAGTGGGTTCAATGGGCAGTACGATATAGTGGGCTGAAGGGCCTGGATTGACCATACTCCATGATCTCTGTTCTAAACGGTATCCAGTCAGTCTTTTCTAGGGTGGAAATGTCAAATATGAGCAGGCCTAATCTTAAAATGAGAGGGGAAATGTTTAAGGGAGAGTTGTGGGTGCCTAGATCATGCTGCCTGGAGAGCTGATGGAAGCAGGCACGACAGTGGTGTTTATGAGTAAACAGCGGTGCTTAAGAGGCAAAGGCACATGGATATACAGAGAATGAAGGGACATGGACCACGTGCAGTCTGATAGAATTAGTTCTCACTTGCCAGCATGGTTGGCACAGACATCAAGGGCTCAAGGCTTGATGAAGGGCTTTGACTCAAAATGCCGACTGTTCATTTCTCTCCCTAGGTGCTGCCTGACTTGCTGAGTTCCTCTAGAATTGTGTGTGTTACTGCAAATTTCCAGCATCTGCAGAACCTCATGTGTTTAGCTGGGCCAAAGGGCCTGTCCCTGTGCTGTGCCATACTTTGTTCCATGTTCCATGTTCTGTGCTCTGTCTCCAATCTCCTATGTCCTATGTCCTATGTGCTATGTCCTATGTCCTATGTTCTATGTTCTATGTTCTATGTTCTATGTTCTATGTTCTATGTGCCTTGTTCTATGTGCTATGTCCTATGTTCTATGTGCTATGTCCTATGTCCAATGTCCTATGTTCTATGTTCTATGAGTGTTGTGGGTAAAAATAATAAACGAGGTGAGAAGAAGCACTTCCTTTTCCAATCCGTTCTGTCAGCACACATTCACTGGACCTCGCCTGCTGGGAACACTGAACTGAAGTACACCCATGAAACTCCTCCACTGCCACATCACATGACAAAACCGTTGCAGACACTCCCTCAGTGTTTCAACACAGACTTTTCCATGAGTTAAGACGCACCGAGTTTTGGTTTCTTTTTTTTTGGCTTCAAATTTCATTGTTTTCCATAGTATTTTGACTCTGCCATTGGTTGGGTTCCAGAGAAGGCAACACCCACTCCCTGCTCCCCCTGAGCCCGTTGTTCGCCCGTCAGCATCAAAACTGAAAATCCAGAAGCTCAAGTTAAGTCGACTTTGTTGTCATCTATACAAGTACAGTAGGGTAGAGATACAATGGAAAACTTGTCCGCAACAGCATCACAGGCACCCAGATATGGACATCACACAGTATGTAAATTATACAGTAAATAGACTGGCATAAAATAATACCACATGGGGGACATCATGTGATGACATAGGATCGAGACGCAGGGACCCAGCTCTCCCGTAAAAAGTTAATAAATTAATGTTTAAATGAAGAAAAGTTAGTCAAGTTACTTATAAACGACTCCGGACTGTGTCAAGCTATGCCTCAAGGAAGGAAGATGAAGAAAACTAATACCGGGAAGACTACGCAAGTTGGAACAAGAACAAGGCCCACGTCTACCGAGGAACCATGGTCTCAGGTACATTATATCACCGGCGATACGGAACAGGAGATTGTGGCAACACTGGCCACTTCCAAAGGAAAAAACCATCGTGAACTGCGCAAACGCGAAGGATGGAGCATGTGCAAACGGGAGCAACAAGAATTACAAAGCCCAGCTACCACTGCAACTGAAAGTGATAGCGAATCGGAGGGACAGTCAAATCTCTCGGAAGGATCAGATGAAGAAAGAGGTAAAAGTCCTTCTAGAAATATAGAAAAGACTTTGAGGCAAATAATGCGTAAATTAGACACATTAAAAGTAATTAAAAATAATCAAAAAATACTCGAAAAAAAATGACCAATATGGAGATTATGCTTGATAAAATGACAAAGAGACAGGAAAAAATGGAAAAAAGAATTACGGACTTGGAAACTACAACGGAGGACATGGTTGAAAGAATGGACAAAATGGAAAAGGAAAATACTGCTTGGACATCAGAAAGAAAACAATTTATGGAAAAAATTGATAAGCTTGAAAATCTCAGTAGACGAAATAATATTAAAATTGTTGGACTTAAAGAAGATATAGGAGATGATCCAATAAATTTTTTTCAAAAATGGATTCCTGAAAAATTGGAAATGGAAAGAGAAACTCCAATTGAGATTGAAAGGGTGCATAGATCTTTAAGGTCAAGACCTCGAGCTGATCAAAACCCACGATCAATTTTGATAAAATGCTTACGATACCAAGACAAAGAAAAGATCCTGAAGGCCGCTGCCCAAAGTGCCAAAAATAGAAACGGGCCACTGATGATAGCAGGGAAACCAATTCTTTTTTATCCTGATATAAGTTACAACCTGTTGAAGAGAAAGAAGGAATTTAACCCAGCGAAAAAAGCCTTATGGGAAAAGGGTTATAAATTTACAATGCGTCATCCAGCAACACTGATAATTTTTTTGGAGGAGGGAAAAATTTTTTTTTCCGATTATTGAAAAGCTGAGGAGTTTGTACAAGAACTTCCATCTATTCGCTAATTACACATAGAGGTTTCCAAACGTAATGGATCAAAGATGAAGATAGACCCAAGGAACAGAAGTGATGGACATTTATGGATATTATAGAAGAGAAAAGCAAAATTTTAGAAATACTAAATGAGAATAGTATTTTTTTTTCTCTTCTTATACATATACTTTTCTATGTTGCGGGGGGGCTGGGAGGCTGTGGATCGGTTACTGCTGGATCCACGTGTGTAATCATGGCGGTTGCCATGACCCGTACAGCAGAGGGGGGTAATGTTGTGTCTTTTTTCCCACAACATTAGTAGGGGTTTTTTTGTTTTTTTTTTCCTTTATATTTTAATTTTTTTCTATCTTTTTGCCTGGATGATTGGTGGGGACACACATAGCAACATGGAGATTTTTATAAAGATTTCCCAGGATACCACGAAAGTGGAAAGATTAGGTATTATTATAGATTGGAGTAATATAATAAAAAAAATAATGACTAATCTACTAAATTTTTAAAGTTTTAATGTTAATGGGCTTAATGGGCCAGTAAAAAGAAAAAGAATTTTAACATATATTAAAAAAAAATGAGAACTCCGTGGAGCATGTGGGGATCTTCCAACATCCAGGCATTCCCTTTTTTTTTCTTTCTTATTTTTTTAATAGGGATGTTAGGGGGGAGGTGTTAAGGGGAGGGGGGCTGGGTAACACTTTTTTTTCATGCACAATTTATTCTGTAACTATTTGAAAACAATAAAAAAAAGTTTTTAAAAAAAATAATAATACCACACGCTGAAAAAAAAGACAAACACAAAATGCTGGAGGGACTCAGCAGGTCAGGCAGCATCTATGGAGTGGAATAAACATCTGCTGCTTCAGGCCAAGACCCTTCATCAGAACTGGAAAGGAAGAGGTCAAAACTGGGGTCAGAAACCAGATTGAGAAGGTGAAGGAGGGGTGGGGTAAAAGCTGGAAGGCGATAGGTAAGGGAGAAGGTGGTAGGGGTGGAGAAGAAATAAGAAGCTGGGAGGTGATAAGTGGAAGAAGGGCTGAAGAAGAAGCAATCTGAAAGGAGAGGAGGATAGACCAAGGGAGAATGGAAAGGAGAGGAAGCAAAGGCAGGTGATGGGCAGGTGAGAAGAAAAGAGATGGGGGGGGGGGGGGAACCAGAATGGAGAATGAAACAAAGTAAAGGGGGATGAAGGAGTAAATACCAGAAGTTAGACAAATTGATATTTAAGCCATCAGTTTGGAGGCTACCAGGACAGAATAGGAGGTGTTACTCATCCAGCAACTCCACAGTAATTACTACACCATCCATACTTCTATCTTTTTCAATTCCAAAGGAAAATGGAATGGACGACTTTGTGGAAGAGAAGGGTTAGGTTGATCGTGGAAGAGGTTAAAAAGGCCAGCACAACATCATGGGCTGAATGGCCTGTACTGTCCTTCATTCTATGCTCCAGAACCATAGAAGGGGCACAGCTCAAAATCACCAGAGCGATACTACAGGTCCTCCCCAGATTACAAGCTCTCACAGAACATTTACGATATATACAAAAAGGTGCCAGGAAAAGACCAACAAAATCATAAAGGATCCCACCCACCCTACTCATGGACTGTTTGCCCCTCTCCCGTTGGAGAAGAGACTATGTAACATCCACACCAAGACCACTAGACTCAGAAACACTTTATTCCCCCGAGCTGTCAGGCTGATCAACACATCCACCCATTAAACCACCCCATCCCCCAGCACCATGACATACACATCACTCAGGATCACTTTATTAGCTACACCTCTACACCAACTCATTAATGCAAGTATCTAATCAGCCAATCATGTGGCAGCAACTCAACACATAAAAGCATGCAGACATGGTCAAGAGGTTCAGCTGTTGTTCAGACCAAACATCAGCATGGGGAAGAAATGTGATCTAAGTGTCTTTGACCATTGAATGATTGTTGGTGCCAGACAGGGTGGTTTGAGTATCTCAGAAACTTCTGATCTCCTGGGATTTTCACAGTAGAACTAGCTAGAGTTTACAGAGAGTGGTGTAAAAAACAGAAACAAGCATCCAGTGAGTGGCAGTTCTGGGGGTTAAAGCATCTTTTTAATGCGAGAGGTCAGAGGAGAATGGCCAGACTGGTTCAAGCTGACAGGAAGGTGGCAGTAACTTAAATAACCACACATTACAACAATGATATGCAGAAGAGCATCTCTGAATCACAACATTTCAAATCTTCAAATAGATGGGCTGCAGCAACAGAAGACCATAAATATATAGTCAGTGGCCACTTGTTATTATGTACAGGGGGGTTAACCTAATAAAGTGGCCACGGAGTGTACAGTCAGTCTATGTACAGTCAGTCTATGTACAGTCAGTTATTATACATTGTGTTTCATGGGATTGCTATTTGGGAATTGCAGGCTGCTACAGGATTTCAGGCAACTTCTGCAATGTGAGAACAGAGTATGTCCCCATATTTCCCCTCCACCCACCCGCTTCCCCTCCCAAGCCCCAACAGTAAGCAGCTGGGTAGAGATGATCACTCACCAAGTCTGTGAGGCCAACTGGCAGCCACTCTTCTCCCATCTCTACGCACTCTCCCTCCCTCACTCATTTTCAATTTATAGCAGTACAGGATATGAAATGTTCTCAGGAACCATTCCTGTCATAACATAGAACATTGAACCTCTATCAAGACGCCTCTCATCCTCCTTCGCTCAATCTATCCTCATTAGACATGTTCCCTAATCCAGGTAGATCACCTCTGCACCCTCTCTAAAGCTTCCAATGAGACGACGAGAACTGAATACAATATTCCATGTGGTCTAACCAGGGTTTTATAGAGCTGCAACCATTATCTCTTGGCTCTTGAACCCAATCCCCTGACTAGTGAAGGCCAACACAACATATGCCTTATTAACAACCCCATCAACTTGTGTTGCAACTTTGAGGGACTATGGGCATGGACCTCAAGATCCCTGATTCTCCACCTTGCTAAGAATCCTGACATCAACCCTGTATTCTGCCTTCAAATGTGACCTTCCAAAGTGAATCATTTCACACCTTTCTAGGTTGAACACCATCTGCCACTTCTCAGTCCAGCTCTGCCTCCTGTCAATGTCCTGTTGTAACCTATAACAACCTTCTTCTAACCCACCTTCCACTTCCTCATCCAGGTCATTGATAAAAATCACCAACAGCACGGGTCCCAGAACTGATTCCTACTGAACACCACTCATCTCTTGTAATGCTTTGTAACTCCAAAAATTAATCCAAAGAAAAACAGGGGAGCCGGGATTACTTGTGTACTTAGCTTTCCTTCAGTGAGGAGCCCATATACAGCATGGTGACATAATGACGTATGCCATTCACATACTTTTACATATAAACCATAATGAATTATGTAAAGATCAAAGAATACTTGATCAAACAATATGTTCTCAATATTACTTAAATACTACTGAAATATTTAATACACTACATCACCGACCTCCATCTACAACCATCCTCTACTCTCTGAGGGTGTTAATTCTGAATCCAGAGCCAGATTTCCGTGGATCCTGTGCCTCCTGACTTTCTAATATGATAACTTGCAGGTGTTAAGGGGTTAAGTGATCTGGTCAGGATGAACAAACAGTGAAAATCCTCAGCCATAAAGGAGCCATACAACATGGCCACTTCTTCAATCCAAGGTCCTATATATACATCAAAGCCCAATTTCCCAAGTATCTGTCACGTGTGCCATAGATAATAGCTAGCACTTATCATCAGAAGGATGTGTGCTTAGCCTGCCGCTCTACTCTCTCTACACCCATGACTGTGTAGCTAGGCACAGCTTAAAGCTATCTATAAATTTGCTGATGACCCTACTATCATTGGCAGAATCTCAGACAGTAACAAGGAGTGAGATAGATTAGCTGATTGACTTGTGTTACAACACAACCTTGCACTCATTGTCAGTAATACCAATGGATTGATGGACTTCATGGAGGGAAGTCGAGGGAAGTCAAGGGAACTCACACTAGTCCTCATCGAGGGGTTAGCAGTGGAAAGAGTGTGCAGTTTCAAGTTCCTGCATGTCAACATCTCTGACGATCTATCCTGGGCTGAACACATTGGTGCAATTACAAAGAGGGCATGCCAACAGCTACAATATATTCAGAGTTTGAGGAGATTTGAACCAATTTGTATAGGTGTACCATGGAACGGTTGAAAGGTTGCATTACCATCTTTGCCATCTGGTATGGGGGGAGGGCGTTGCACAGGATTGGAAAACACTGTAGGAAGTTGTAAACTCAGCCAGCTCCATCACGGACACTAAACTCCCCACCTTCTCAAAAGGAGATGCCCCAGGAAGGCAGCATCCATCATTAAGAGCTCTCCCCACCCAGGACATGCCAACTTCTCATTGCTACCATGAGAGAGGAGGTAAGGAGCCTGAAGACACACACTCAATGGTTCAGGAACAGCTTCTTCCCCTCTGTTATCAAATTTCTGAATGGGCAATGAATCCATGAACACTACCTCACTACTTTTACTCTCTTTTTTCACAACTTACCAATATTTTATTATAAATATTTCTTACTATAATTTATATTGAATTTTATATATTGAACTGTACTGAAAGCAACAAATTTCACAACATATGTCAGTAATAATAAACCAGACTGATTCTGAGCATGAACCTGGTCCAAGTCTTGCTCCAAGATCATGAGAGGGAAATCGGACAGAAAAGCAGTACTTTAAATTATAACATCATAAGTCCATAAGATATAGGAGCAGAATTAGGCCATTTTGGCCCATTGAGTCTGCTCTGTCTTAAATATACATAAAGAATTGGACTCCACAGCTGTCTGTAGCAAAGAATTCCACAGATTCAATTCTCATTGGCTAAAGAAATTGCTCCTCATCTCTGTTCTAAAAGGATGTCCTTTTATTCTGAGGCTGTGTCCTCTGGTCTTAGACTCTCCCACCATAGGAAACATCCTCTCCACATCCACTCTATCAAGGCCTTTCACCATTCAATAGGTTTCAATGAGGTCACCCTTGTTTCTTCTGAATTTTAGTGAATATTGGCCATCAATCACTCCTCATATGACAAGCCATTCAATCCTGAAATCATTTTCATGAACCTCCTTTGAACCCTCTCCAGTTCCACATCCCTTCCAAGGGGCACAAAACTGCTCACAATACTCCAAGTGAGCCTCACCAGTGCCTCATCATTACATCCTTGCTTTTATATTCAAGTCTCTTGAAATGAATGCCAACGTTGCATTTGCCATCCTCACCACAGACTCAACCTGCAAATTAACCTTTAGAGATTTCTGCACAAGGACTCCAAGGTGCCTTTGCACATCAGTTTTGTTTTGCTGTTTTCTCTCCATTTAGAAAATAGACAACCCTTTCATTGCTTCTACCAAAGTGCATGACCATGCACTTCCCAACACTGTATTCCATCTGCCATTTCTTTGCCCATTCTCCTAATCTGTCTCAGTCCTTCTGTAGTCTCTCTACTTCCTCAAAACTATCTGCCCCTCCGCCTATCTTCATATCGTCAGCAAACTCTGCAACAAATTCATCAATTCTATCATCTAAATTATTGACATACAATGTAAAAAGAAGCAGTCCTAACACAGACCCCTGTGAAACACCACTAGTCACTGGCAGCCAACTAGGAAAGGCTCCCTTTATTGCCACTCTTTGCCTCCTGCCAATCATCACTCACTTTCACCAAATAATTTGTGTCCTAACTGTATTCACTGTTCCTGCACCATATCACAATCAGAATCAGGTTTATTATCATTGACTTATATGGTGAAATTTGTTGTTTTTCTTGTTACGGTAGTATAGCACAAGAGATAAAAATTACAGTAAGTTACTACAGAAACAAATAAATCATGCAAAAGTGGAATAGTGAGGTAATGTTCATGAGTCCATTGTCCATTCAGAAATCTGATGACGGTGGGGAAGAAGCTGTTCCTAAAACATTGAGTGTGTGTCTTCAGACAACTGTACCTCCTCCCTGATGGTGGTAATGAGGATCCCAGAGGATCCCAGATGATCCCTTAGTTTCTATTGTTTATATCCATTAATTCCTAATGATTTCACATTTAAAATTAACAATTATCTCAGTAGTAATTGCTGTTGGCAAAAGTGTGATCCAACACACACAAAATGCTGGATTAACTCAGCAGGCCAGGCAGCATCTCTGGTGGGGAATAAACAGTTGACACTTCAGGACAGAATAAGAAGGTGGTGGAGGAGGAGAAGGACAAACCAGCAAGTAATAGGTGGGAACAGGTGAGGAGGAAGGGGGTATGTGGGGTAGGGGATGAAATGAGAAGCTGGGAGGTGTTAGGCGGAAAAGGTAAAGGATCTGAAGGGAGAAGAGAGCGGACTATGGGGAAAAGGAGAAGGGGCAACAGGGGGAGTTGATGAGCAGGTGCGGAGAAGAGAAGGGGTGAGAGGAGAACCAAAATGTGGAACAGAAAAAGAAAGATGAGCGGGGGAGGGAAATTGCCGAATGTTCAAGTACTGAGAATTCCAAATTCCCACCACTACCTGATCATTTCCTGATCTGAATCTAAGTTGAAGTCATGATGCAGCTGAATAAACCTTTTGTTAGGCCATATGTGGAGTATTGAGTTCAGTCTGATCTCCCCATTGCTGTGGAGGCTTTGGAGCTGATACAGGGTGCTCCCTGGGTTAGAGTATTAGCTATCAGAGTTGGACAAACTTAAACTGTTTTCTCTTGAGTGTCAGAGGCTGAGGAAGGTCTTGATAGAAGTTTATAAAATTATAAGAGTCAGAGATAAAGAGTCATTTACCCAAGGTAGATATGTCAAATACAGGAGGGTATAAGGTTAAGGTGAAAAGGGTAACGTTTAAAGAAGATGGAGAGAATAAGCCTTTTATGAAGATGATACATGTCTGGAGCGGTGCTGTCAGGGTAGTGAGGCAAACAATGGTGGAATTTAAGAGGCTTTTATGCAGGCAGATGACCTCAATAACTTATATGCCTCCTTTGAAAGGGAGAATATAACTACAGCCATGAAGATCCCTGCTGCACCTAGTGACTCTATGATCTCTGTCTCAGAGACCGGTGTTAGGCTGTCTTTAAAGAGGGTGAACCCTCACAAGGCGGAGGGTCCCAGTAGAGTACCTGGTAAGGCTCTGAAACCTTGTGCCAACCAACTGGCAGAAGTATTCAAGGACATTTTCAACCTTTCACTGCTATGGGTGGAAGTTCCCACCTGCTTCAAAAAGACAACAATTATGCCAGTGCCTAAGAACAACAACGTGGGCTGCCTTAATGACTATCACCCAGTAGTGCTCACATCTACAGTGATGAAATGCTTTGAGAGGTTGGTCATGACTAGACTGAACTCCTGCCTCAGCAAGGACCTGTACCCACTGCAATTTGCCTGTCACCACAATAGGTCAACAGCAGACGCAATCTCAATGTCTCTTCACATGGCTTTAGACCACTTAGACAACACAAACACCTACGTCAGGATACTGTTCATTGACTATAGCTCAGCATTCAATACCATCATTGCCACAATCCTAATTGAGAAGTTATAGAACCTCATCCTCTGTACCTCCCTCTGCAATTGGATCCTCGACTTCCTAACCGGAAGACCACAATCTGTGCGAATTGATGATAACATCTCCTCCTTGCTGATGATCAACACTGGCGCACCTCTGGGGTGTGTGCTTAGCCCACTGCTCTACTCTCTATATACACATAACTGTGTGTCTAGCCATAGCTCAAATACCATCTACAAATTTGCTGACAATACAACCATTGTTGGTAGAATTTCAGATGGTGATGAGAGGGTGTACAGGAGTGAGGTATGCCAACTAGTGGAGTGGTGTCACAACAACAACCTGGCATTCAACATCAGTAAGACAAAAGAGCTGATTGTGGACTTCAGGAAGGGTAAGATGAAGGAACACAAACCAATCTTCATAGAGGGATCAGAAGTGGAGAGAGTGAACAGTTTCAAGTTCCAGGGTGTCAAGATCTCTGAGGACCTAACCTGGTCCCAACATTTCAATGCAGCTATAAAGAAGGCAAGACAGCGACTATACTTCATTAGAAGTTTGAAGACATTTGGTATGTTAACAAAAACGCACTAAAACTTCTAGAGATGTATGGTGGAAAGCATTCTGACAGGCTGCATCACTGTCTGGTATGGAGAGGCTACTGCACAGGACCGAAATAAGCTGCAGAGGGTTGTAAATCTAGTCAGCTCCATCTTGGGTACTAGCCTACCTAGGACATCTTCAGGGAGGGTGTCTCAGAAAGGCAGTGTCCATTATTAAGGACCTCCAGCACCCAGGGCATGCCCTTTTCTCACTGTTACCATCAGGAAGGAGGTACAGAAGCCTCAAGGCACACACTCAGCGATTCAAGAACAGATTTTCCCCTCTGCCATCCGATTCCTAAATGGACATTGAACTCTTAGACACTACCTCACTTTTTAAATATATATTAATTCTGTTTTTGCATGATTTTTAATCTATTCAATATACATATACTGTAATTGATTTGTTTATTTATTTATTTATTTGTTTGCTTATTTTCCTTCTATATTATGTGTTGCTTTGAACTGCTACTGCTAAGTTAACAAATTTCATGTCACATGCCAGTGATAATAAACGTGATTCTGATTCTAATTCTGATATGAACATGCAGGGAATGACAGAATTGTAATTACAGGCAGACAGATAGGTTTAGTTTAATTTAAACATTAAACATCTTCTTTTTGCATCAACGGCCAACACAGTCTAAGGATGTTCTGAGGCAGCCTGCAAGTGTTTCCATGCTTCCAGCACCAACATAGCATGTCCACAACTCACTAACCCTGACCCGTACATCTTTTGGAAGGAAACTGGAGAACCAGAAGGAAACCCACATGGTCACAGGGAGAACGTACAAGCTCCTTGCAGACACCAGTGGAAACTTAACCCTGATCTTCCATTTGCTGATGCTGTAAAGTGTTACGCTAACCCCTAGGCCACCATGCCCACCATTTAGCAGAGGCATTGTGGGTCGAAGGGCCTGTTCCTACACTGGACGGTTCAATGGTCTATATGCTAATGTCTGACAAACATTGTCATTGTTAGGTTGGAGGGTCAGTCCTAGCGTCTCAGCTATTTACAATCCAAAACAATAATTCAGATGAGGGGAACAAGTGTGATATTTTCACCTTTGTTGATATTTGTGTGAATTATGAGAACAATACGGAAACTTTAATAGGACATAGAACATCTTAATACATGGTAGATAGAATATAAAGTGGAAAAATGTGAGGTAATCCACTTTGGTGCAAAAAAAGAAATCCCAACTATTTGCAGACCAGGAAATGTGTCCAGAGACCCAAGCAGCTCATACACGAACCAAGGATATTTAACATCCAGGTACAGCAAGAACTTGGAAGGCAAAACGGAACATTGAACTTCATTGCAAGTGGATCTGAGCATATGTCACCTTACTGCAGTGATATAGGAGCCTGTTGAGTAATGTTTGCAGGTCCGGGCTTTGTAATTAAGGGAGGATATTGTCATGAAGTTTGATATTTTGAGGCAGTGCAACAGCACAAGACATAAAAATTTGCTGTAAGTTACAATAAATAAATACAGTGGATACTGGTTAATTGGAACACATCAGGGCTCAATTTTGGCCCAATTAAGTGGCTGTCCCAATTAGCTGAAGTTTCATGGAGATAGTTTAAAAGGTACAAAAATGACAAGCTACCTGTTACCTGGACAAATTATGTATTTAAATGAAATACAGGACAAATTAGCACACTACCAATACAACTACAGTACTATAAAACTGAGTATTGGTTCCTAATAGTTATCATTGGAGGAATTCATCAGTATACACTGCCGTGCTCTTTGGATTGACGATAAATAAATAAAATCACAGCAGACACCTAGTGCAGATAATGGACTGGCTTCCTACAACACTCTCAACAATAGCATCTTCCAAATGGTCACTTTCATTGTAATATTTCAGATGATTGTCAATACCTGCAAATTTTTCATAGTCTCTTGCCTGTTGAAGCGGTGAAATAGTTTCATCTTCATTCCTGGCCACTTCTGGCCTCTGCAAGCCTGAATGATTGAAACTGCTGTGAGCAAAACAGTTTTGAATTTTCTTATTGCTTATTTCTCGCCACTTATCAATGACAAAATCACTGATTTTTGAACACAAACAGACTTAGAACTAATACTATTTAAAAATGGCTCGCTGTAAGCGTGTGCAGCATCTAACGGGCACACAAGAGCACACAACTGATGCTAGTTAGTATCTGTTCGGCAACGATCTCCTGTACCAATTAAGTGGCATAGTGTCTCAAACAAATGAAGAGAATCCTGGTAAATTTTGTTCTTTACAAGTTGTCCCAAATAAGTGGCTGCCCAGATTAACTAATGGCCCAATTAATTGGAATCGACTGTAGTTCACAAATGAATAGTGAGGTATGTTCATGAGTTCATGGACCATTCTGAAATCCAGTGGTGGAGGGGAAGAAGCTGTTTTTAAATGTTGAGTGCAGGTCTTCAGACTCCTGTACCTCCTCCCTGATGGTAGTTATGAGATCCTGGATGGTGAGTGTCATCGAAGGGCACCTCCTTCTTGAAGCACAGCCTATAGAACATGCCCACAATGGAACTGGTTGAGGCTACAACCCTCTCAAGTCTCTTGGGATGCTACACACTGGAGTCTTCACCCCAGGTGGTGATACAACCAGTCAGAGTGCATCTGTAGAAATTTGACCTTGCCCTCATGAAGTAGAGTCACTGGCATGCCTTCTTCAGGATTGCGGCCAGGTCAGATGCTCTGCGATATTGACAGCCAGCAGCTTGAAGCAAGCGGGATGTAGCTGGAGTACCGAAACCTGAAATCCCTGACAGCCACGGGCTCGGGGTTAGGAGGAGGCCATTCGGCACTCAGATGCGAAGAACCTGCAGAAGGAGCTTTGGATTCTCTACCCAAGAGAGCTCAGTCACTGAGTTTATTCAATCATAGACTCGGGGGCCATTTTGCAGATCATCTGCTCTTTTCCTGTAACAGCTATCTTGAATTTCTAGTTGCGTGTCATTTTTTTTTACTTCAATATAAAGCACGGTAACAGGTCCTTCTGGCCCTCAGGCCTTCCCTGTCCAACTACACCCGCGTGTCCTGTTAACTTGCATGTCGTTGGAGGACGGGAAGAAAGTGAAGCATCCAGAGGAAACCCATGTAGTCACAGGGAGAAGGACAAGCTCCATACAGACAGGGATGAGAATGGAAATCTGTAATAGCGTTATGCTAATAGGTATGCAACCACGCCTTTCTAGATTGGAGCACCCAGCGTAAATCCATGCAGTCACGGCAAGAGCACACAAACTCTTTACAGGTTAGTGACAAGAATCGAAATACAGCCACGAGCTCTTAAATAGCATTATGCTAACAGCTATGCTACCGTACTGCCTTAAACTGGAACTCCCAGAGGAAAGCCAGGCCGTCACAGGGAGAACAAACAAAGTGCTTACAGCAGCTTCAGGAGTTTACTTGTGAACTTTCCTTCTTTCTCTCACATTGAATAGTCTGTCCCTGGCCTTTCCACCACCACGGTGTGGACAAACAGAAACACGAAGAACAAAATCTTGGGTGAAGAACAGCTCTGTGAGCTTCAAGCAAGCAAGGAATTTCATTGCTCCCTGGTGCACATGACAATGAACTCCATGATATGAATCTGAATGTGACTGTGAACGAAGGTTGAAGATCAGCTTTGTTTGTCGTAGGTTAATTGAAACATACAGTGAAACGCATCACTTGCATCAAAACAAATCAGCAAGAAGTGTGCTGGGTAGCCTGCAAGTGTCTCCACACTTACAGCACCAACAACTCACTAATCCTAACCGTACGTCTTTGGAATATGGGAGGAAACTAAAGCACCCAGAGGAAACCTATGCAGAAATGGGGAAAATGTACAACTCCTTTCAACAGCGGCAGGAATCATGCCCAAATCTTACTGCTGGCTCAATATCACATTGAGCTAAACTACTTTTGAGAATAAAATACTTCTCAAACTAAGCATAGACCTGGAGCAGGACCATTCAACCCACTCTTCTGATCCAATCTATTTCAAAGCCTAACCAAACCAGCCCTTTCTCCATATCCTTTCTTCCCTCCAATTCATGATCAAAGTTTAAAGTTCAATGTTCAAAGTAAGTTCATTACCATTTCCTTGTAGGCACTTACAGGAAGAACAGAAATGCAGTAGAATTTTACGACCAACTGTACATAAGACACAGCAACAGAATCAGACCAATTAGCCCATCAAGTCTGCTCTGCCATTTCATCGTGGCTGATTTATTAGCCCTCTCCACTTTATGTTCCTGCCCTCCCCGTAACTTTTGAAGCCTTCACTAATCAACATCCCCACAAATGGAAACATCCTCTCCACGTCCATCTATCTAGGCCTATCAATATTCAATAGGTTTCAATGAGATTCCTGTCATTCTTCTAAACTCCAGTGGCCCAGGACCATCAAATCTCATGCATTAACCCTTTCACACCTGGGATCATTCTCGTGAATCTCCTCTGGACCCTCTCCAATGCCAGCACTTTCTTTCTTAGATAATGGGCCCAAAACTGCTTGTAATACTCCATGAGTGGCTGAACCAGTGCCTTGCACAGTTTTAGCATTACATCCTTCCTTTTATATTCTAGTCCCCTCAGAATTAATACTAGCATTACATTTGCCTTCCTCACCAACTCACCCTGCAAATTAACCTTTATGTAAATCTGCACGAGGACTCCCAAGACCCTTTGCACCTCTGAGTTCTGCGTATACTCCCAATTTATAACATAGTCTACAAATTTTATTCCTTCTACCAAAGTGCATGACCATACACTTCCCTACACTGTATTCCATCTGCCACCTCTTTGCCCATTCCCCCAATCGGTCTAAGTCCTTCTGCAGACTCTCTGCTTCCTGAACTCAACCTGCCTCTTAAATCTATTTTCGTATCATTTGCAAACTTGGCCACAAAGTTATCAATTCTGTCATCTAAATTTTGACGTATAGTTTCCAGCCTGCTCATCCCTTTGCACACCGTGTTAAGCAGCTGTTATCAGAGCTCTACAGCATAGAAACAGCCCTACAGCCCACCTACTCTCATTCTGGCTAGTTCCATCTATCCACCCTCGGACCATAGCCCTCCATACCCCTCTCATCCGTGTACCTGTCCAAATTTCTCATAAATGTTGAAAACGAACCCGCATCCACCACTTCTGCTGACAGCTCGTTCCACACTCTCACCACCCTCTGAGGGAAGAAGTTGCCCTTAAACGTTGACCTTTCATCCCTCTGGGCCTAATGAAGTGGCAGCTGAGTGTATGTTCATGGTCTCCTGCAGCTGTAGCCCTGCCACTTCCAGGCCAGACACGTTGTGCATTCAGAGATGCTCTCCTACACACCACTGTTGTAATCAGATTCAGATTCACAACGTGTGGTTATTTGAGTTACTGTCGCCTTCCTGTCAGCTTCAACCAGTCTGGCCATTCCCCTCTGACCTCTCTCATTAACAAGGCGTTTTCACCCCCAGAATGGCTGCTCACTGGATGTTTTTGTGTTTTTCACACCATTCTCTGTAAACTCTACAGATTGTCATTATAAGATTCAAACATGAGGACATGATTTGAGAGTTAGGGGGCAAAAGTTTAAGGGTAACACGAGGGAGAATTTCTTTACTCAGAGAGTGGTAGCTGTGTGGAATGAGCTTCCAGTAGAAGTGGTAGAGGCAGGTTCGGTATTGTCATTTAAAGTAAAATTGGATAGGTATATGGACAGGAAAGGAATGGAGGGTTATGGGCTGAGTGCAGGTTGGTGGGACTAGGTGAGTGTAAGCGTTCGGCACGGACTAGAAGGGCCGAGATGGCCTGTTTCCGTGCTGTGATTGTTATATGGTTATATGGTCATGTGTGAAGATCTCAGGCAATCGGCAGTTTCTGAGATACTGGAAGCACCCCCTCAGGCACCAACAATCATTCCACAATCAAAGTCACTTATGGATTGATTAGATATTTGAATTAATGAGCCGGTGTACAGGTGTGCCTAATATACAGGCCAGAGTGTACTTCACCTTTTGCCCTCAGACTGTGACCACAAGTTCTAGCCTCCCCTTTGTTACTCCCTGCTTATAAATGTGTCAGGGAATTAAAAGAAAGCCAGACTCCCATTTCCACAGGCAAGAGCCACAATGTGATGTTTCCTGTCCTGTTCCAAATCCAGCCCGTGATGAGACTTCCCATTTCCTTATTTGCTTATTTAGATACACAGGCCCTTCCAGGTCAATGAGCCACACCACCCAGCAACCCGCCCATTTAACACTGGCCTAATCACAGGACAATTTACAATGACAAATTAACCTACTAACCAGGACGTCTTTGGACAGTGGGAGGAAACTGGAGCACCCGGAGGAAACACACGCATTCCACGGGGAGAACGTACAAACTCCTTACAGAGGATGCCGGGTTTGAACTCTGAACCCTGTTGCCCAAGTTGTAATGCCATTATGCTAACCACCACACTACCGTGGCGCCTCAGTCGTTCTTTCAATTAATAGCAAGTGCCACATGTGTGAAGAAAATATGCCATGCAGAGCAGAGAGGTTTCCAATAGCAACCAGAGCAACTCATTTTATCATTGCAGGCAAGGTAAACAGCTCACCCACCACCATTGTCTATAATTCTTCATTTTCATCACCATCAGCACCCCATCAGCAAGCCCTCCACCTGCAATATTTGTGATGTTCATTCATTCTCTGTTCCATTTAGCTGGTTAAATGGGTTATCCAGTGTGTTTACTCGATTATGTCCCTGAAGTGACTGTGGTAAAAGTAACAGATGTCTCATTTTTTTTCCAAGGTATTGACCTTTCCCTGTACACCGGGAGTTAATATGTCACAGTTCCGGATAAATATTTATCAAACATCATTAGCCGTAGTGCACTACCTGGAACCAATCCTTACTTCTATACAGGAGATTCCCATGGCAACTGAGACATAATCATTACCAGTTGCTAAGTAGCCATGAAATGGGAGTACATGGGTTTCTGCTAAATTGCACATGTTTTGAGAAGCCCATGACGGATTGGGTTTAAATCACCTCAGGCAGGAAATGGAATCAGTTTTCGCTACCTTGCTCTGGCTGGGCATCTTCTACTGTCCCTGACCTGGAGCTGGTTCAGATCCTGGCATTCTGTGTCCTTGCTCACCCCGAAGTCCCTTTTGTCCATTGACAAACAGGGCGGTAATTCATTCGCTTTGACACACATTTCAGGGCAAATCATAAACAGGGCAGGTCAGACAGCATCTATTAGAGAAAATAAACAAAAGTTCGAAAGTTCAAAGTAAATTTATCAAAGTATTCATTTACTTACTTGTTGAGATACAAATGCAGAGTAGACCCTTCTGACCCTTCAAGCCGTGTCGCCCAGCAACCCCCGGTTTAATCCGAGCCTAATCATGGGACAATTTACAATGACCAATTAACCTACCAAACGGTACGTCTCAGGACTGTGGGGTGAAACTGCAGCACCCGGAGGAAACCCACACTATATACTACCCTGGGGTTCATTTTCTTGCAGCATTCATGGTAAGTAAAAAGAAACACAATAGAACCAATGAAAAACTACACACAAAAGCAGGCAAACAACAAATTCTGGAGATACATAAATAAACCAAAGTAGTAATAAATAAATATGGATGAGTTGTAGAGTCCTTGGTAATAGAAAGACCTTGAATTTCTGTCATACTGCTAATGTCTCCCACAGTGAAGACCCTCGCAAAATTCTTATTAGTTTTGTCTAACACTCCTTTCTCCCCCATTACTATCTCTCCAGCCTCATTTTCCAGTGGTCCAAAATCCAAACTCACCTCTACTCTACTCTTTAAATATCTGAAAAAAATACTTTTGATATTGTTAGGGCATATTCTGTAGTTAGAATAAATAACAAATAATTAAGTTCATCAGCAACCATTCTTCAGACAGGAACAGGGATAGTAGATTAAAGTTAAATGCAGCCCTGAACAATTTCAAAGGATTGTGGACATGAGTTAATTGCAAACCAGAAAATGCTGATTAACATTCATTTTGGTTGTCTGGAGTGTGGGTGCAAAGAAGGAGGTGTGTGAAAATCATCTGTAATTCAAAGGAAGCGTTGTACATAGAAAATCTACAGCACAATACAGGCCCTTCAGCCCACAATGTTGTGCCAACCACGTAATCTTGTAGATACATTGTAACTATAGAATTGTCCTGTTACCTTTGATCTTTAGCATATAAAAATGCCATGTAATATTGGGTTGTGAAGCCTCTTCCTCTGAAAGGTATCTCAGTATGATGCCTGCTGCTTGTTTATGTTGAATAAAATGCTTCTAGATCCACCAGTGACTTTGTTCATGTTACAACTCTTGGGGGCTCATCCAGGATGCCAATTTGTGTGGCTATCCATCTCAGCAGTCTAAGAGGGTGAGTATTTTTAAAATTAGCACTCACACTTGGACCTGTTCATGTTGGTGACTATGGGATCATGCGGTATCATGAAGAGCTGCACTATTAGATATAAAAGTAGTGTGCTGTGTGTTTATGTAAGAGACTAAACATTTGTGTGTTAAGACGGTAAGATATGACCACCAGTTATAAAGTGTTGTTACTGAACGTTCAAGACATCAGTAGAGTGCATTTATATTCATTCAGGAAACTGTATAGCAACAGATGCATTTGCAAGTGTGTTTGTGTGCTTTAGAATACATCTGTAACCTTGGTGTAACAGTTTTAAATGCAAAGGAATACACCAGGCGTTATGAGTTCAAATACACATAACTGGCAGATTGCAGAGTGCTTACTCTGTGGTTTAAGTGTGTACTGTTTAATTTTTATCCATCATTTATATTTTGTATAATGTGTGAATTTGTGTGAAGATATTTGAGGAGAAGTTTTACCCAGATATATCTGTCAGAATGGCACCAATTAAGGTCAGGCAACATCTGGTCGAGAACCCTGATGACCAAGTGAGTGCTTGACTTTGAATATGACCATCCATAAGCCCTTCACCCCTGGGGAGAAGCAGAGCATTTTGGTGGAGTTGCCCTTGTTTAAGGTCACCTGTAGGAATGTAGAATTCTGGTGCAAGCTCGAGGAAATGATTGAAATTCACTCAATGCTCCCAAAGATATCCATGTGTTGATAAAAGCAAAGAGCCTGAGGAATATGTGGGACACTATGGGCCAGGGGGTGCGGGATGGTACCTGGGCAACTACAAGGAATGCCAGCAATGGAGAAATATCTTTATTAAGGGGGAAATAAAACAGCGACTGAGGGGAGGTGAGACTAACTGGGGAATGATAATGGCAGTGATTCAGTGAGCTGATGAGACAGCCATGGATTATGCAGAATGTACATATCAGGTGTATGAGGAGTATTCAGGGTTGGATAATACAGGGAGGGTTGACTCAGTCTTCCTGAAAATGCTGAAAGATGGCCTGAGCTCAGCCCACCAGGAAGCTTTAGATTTGGGGATAACATACTCCACCATAGTATCATGGGCTGGTTAGATAGACCAGAGGGGAGGGAAGAGAAGTTGTAGAGTGGCTGTAGTGAATATAGCTGCTTTAACATCACAGAAGGTTTGTTTTGTATGCCAGCAGCTGGGACACATAACAAATGACTGCTGGAATAGACGTGAGAGGTAAAGGAGATGACTCGTTACAGCTGTGGCTTCTCAGGCCATGGTTGGAGACAGTGACCTGCAAAGAGACGAAGGTGTAAAAATCCCTCACCAAAGCAGGCAGAAGCCACAGCAGCATCCTCTCTTTCCGATCCGGCTGCTGACCAGATTATAGAGCTGGTGAGGGCAGACAAATGGCTGACGACTGCCTCTATTGCCAATAGTGGTCATCCATGGATCTACACAAGAGGTTTATTAGGGGGCCAGCAATGTGACAAGGGATTGTCAGTATTGATAACTGATCTAACCCCTATCCATGACTGGAGAGGTGATTTACATTACCAGTGCAGCCTGTGAAACAATGAGGGTGGAGAGAAGTCAACTCCAGGTATTTGAGATTGAGGGGGTGCAGCTTCCTGTCGATTTCTGGGTGTGCCCAAACAATGAAGGTGCTGTTCTGGGGACAGACACACTGAGTAAGACAGGTGCAATCATAGACTCAGGAAAAGGAGAAATAACATGGACAAGACAGGGACAATGAACACGTATGACCCACAAAGCAGCTAACATGGCTCAAAGAGAGACCGCGGCTCCAAGCAGGGAGGGGAAACAGGACGATGTGTGGGAATTGTATCAGGATGTCCCAAGGGGAGGGTCCGAGCACAGTCAGGAGCTGTTAGAAGGAGTGCAGCTGCCTGAGGAGATTTCAGCAAAGGCTCAGCAGAAAGGGGATAGTAAGGAGCAGATAGGGAATGAGTGGGCAGTCATCAGTGTGAGGAGGGCAGCGAAAGAAGAAGAAGCAATAAATCACAAATGTACTGGA
Organism: Hemitrygon akajei; assembly: GCF_048418815.1. Taxonomy (NCBI): domain Eukaryota; kingdom Metazoa; phylum Chordata; class Chondrichthyes; order Myliobatiformes; family Dasyatidae; genus Hemitrygon; species Hemitrygon akajei. The sequence continues at coordinate 107,493,627 of NC_133128.1, read as the reverse complement.
AGAAACCACGACTACCAATTTAGTAAGATTACACTAAATTTAGTAAGGACCTCTGTAACCACGGTAACACATTGAGGGATCAAGCAAAGCAGCAACAACACATTGTTGATCAGATAGAGCCAGAGGGAGAGAAGATAGTCCTCCCACAGCAAGATGACCAAGTCATAGTAAGGAAGCTGGTTGAAAGGACAGGTTTCACTCCCAGGTAGATAGAACCACAGGCGGTGCTCCAGGTGATTGACGCCTGTGTTGTTGCGCTGTCCCAGCGAAACGTCCAATGGAAACACTGGACTCAGACACACCCTCTTGCTCCCCCACAGACAGAGCAGGAGATGGGGTGTACCCGGTAACAGTTGACTGTCTGTGATGAACACCAGTCGGCTGCATCAGGCCTGACCACACCTGATGGAAGCAGACCCACAAAAAACGCAAAGGCAGAGGACACAAACAGAGCATGACAGCTTGTTAAAGTATAATGGTCACGGTACTCTGTAATGACGGCAGACAATTAGTTGTATTGCGTAGAATAGGAAAATATTAGGGAGAACAGGAAAATAAATTGGAATGGATCCAAGGTTCAGCAGAGATGTCAGGTTGGCCGGTGTGGCAGACTGAGAGAAAACAGTGGTTGGGCCCACAATCAAATGGACAGTCCAGAAGGGGGCGCCACCAGGGTGGGGTCCTTGCAGTCATTCAAATAGGGCCACCCCAACCCCTCCTGTACATCAATGCGAGGGCCTGAGGAACTAGTCTACAAAATTATGACCACCTTTTCATGGCACAGAGTATGAACTGTTGCCTGTGAGCCTGATACATGAAAGGGTGAAGATAAAAAATGTTATTAAACTGCAATTGGCCAGCACGGAAAGAGGCAACAGGCATACAAATGAAAAAGCTGAATTTTAAAGACTATTGGTCAAATTTGTGGAAAATTTCTGCTGAGAATCTTGTTGGCAGCCTTTAGGAATGACAGCATAGATGTAGATGCCCATGACAGATAATTGGGGAATGGATTCCAAAGTACAGGGCATTTCTGCTGCCCTATTCAATTAGATCCTCCTCAAAGTTTGGCCTTTCCTGGAACAAATTTATTTCTGTCCAGGAGGGCCAAAAGGAGGAACTGTTAGGGTCTATTCTGGAGTTAGGATGCATAACAAATAATGAAGTTCACGACCAACCATTCTTCAGCCAGGAACATGGATTGTAGATCAAATTTAAAATTCAGCTCTGAACAACAGTTTGCCAAGAACTGTGGACACCAGTTGATTCAAAACCAGACAAAGCTGGGTGTGAAGAAGGAGGTTTGTGAAAACTATATATAATTCAAAGGAAGCATTGTAGAAACATTACAACTATAGAATTGTCCTGCTGTTACCTTTGATCTTTAGCACACAAAGTGTCCTGTAATATTGGGTCGAACAGGCTGCTTCCTCCACTTCTAGATCCATTAGCTTTAATGTCTCTCTGGTGACTTCGTGCATGTTACAACAGCATCCTCTTTTTTTTAGCTGTCATCTGTGGTTTTTACAAACTTTCCTATCCTCTAATTGCCCACTAATTTTTTACTCTATCATATGTCCTCTATTTTGCTTTTAAGCTGTCTTTGATTTCTTTTGTTGTCCACAGTTGCCTCATCCTCACTTTAGAATACTTCTTCATCATTGGGCTGTATCTATCTTGTGCTTCCAATTTTCCCCCAGAAACTCTAGCTATTGTGCTTTCTCCCATCATCCTTGACAGTATCCCCTTCCAATCAACTTTCTTCAATAACTCCTCTTTCGTATTCCTGTAATTCCCTTTACTGTAGTACTGATATCTCTGATTTTATCATCTCCCTCTCAAACTGCAGGGTGAATTCTATCAGATTATGATCACTGGCTCTTAAGGGTTCCTTGACCTTAAACTCCCTAATCAAATCTATTTCATTGTACAACACCCAATCCAAAATTGCCTTTCCCCTAGTTGCTGAACCACAAGCTGCTCTAAAAGGTCGTCTCATAGGCATTCTAAAAATTCACTCTCTCGAGATCCAACACCAATCTAATTTTCTCAATTTACCTGCATATTGAAATCCCCCATGACTATCATAATAATGGCCTTTTTACGGTCCTTTTTTATCTCCCATTTTAATTTATATCCGACATCCTGGCTACTGTTTGAGGCCAGTATATAACTCCTATCAGGGTCTTTTTAACCTTACTGTTTCTTAACTCTACCCACAAAGATACTGCATCCTCCAATCCTATGTTACCTCTTTCTAAGGACTTGATTACATTTTTACCAACAGAGTCACCCCACCCCCTCTACCTACCTGCCTGTCCTTTCAATACTATGTGCATCCTTGGATATCAAGCTCCCTACTGTGACCTTTTTTTCAGTGATGTCCTCAATATTATACCTGACAATCTCTAACTGTGCTAAAGACCTACCTTATTCTGTATGCTGCGTGCACTCAGTTAATTTTCAATTTTGCCCCCATGTTACACTTCAACTCATCCCACTGACTGCAATTTTGCCCTATCATCTGGCTGTCCTTCCTCTCAGTCTCACTACACACTGCATCTACTTGTATACCAATTGCCCCATCCTCAGTCCTATTACTCTGTTTCCCAGACCCCTGCCAAATGAGTTTAAATATACATGTACACCACCAAATAAACAATGGTTCTAAAGGGATGTCCTTTCTTTCTGAGGCTGTGCCTTCAGGTCCTAGACTCCCCCACTATAGAAAACATCCTCTCCACATCCACTTCTGGGTCTTTCAATATTCAACAGGTTACAAAGATTCCTCCCTCGTTCTTCTAAACTCTGTGAGTACAGGCCGAGAGCCATTAACACCTCTCTTGAAATCAGTGCTAACCCTGTCCTGTTCTCCATGACTTGGGACTTAACATCTCACTTGACTTCCTGACCAACAGACGACAGGCAGTTAACACTTCCGCCATGATTATTCTAGACACAGATGCTCCACAAGGTTGCGTTCTCAGCCCCCTACTCTAGTCCCTGTACACTCATGACCACGTGGTCAGATTCTGCTTGAACTCCATCGACAAGTTTGCAGATGACATCGTAATGGGCCCCATTACAAATCAGAGTACAGGAAGGAAAACATGGTGACAGAGCTTGGTGTCACGACAGCAGCTTTTTCTCAAGTCGGCCAAACAGAAGAGCTGGTCATTGACTTCAGGAAGGGGGCAATGCACACACTCTTGCTTACATCAATGCAGCTGAGGTCAAGAATGCTGAGAGCTTCCGGTTTCTAAGAGTGAACATGAGAAGTTCACAGAGAAGTTCACTAGCACCTCTACTTCCTCAGAAGGCTAAAGAAATTTGGCACTTCCTCGTTGACCCATATCAACTTTTATCAGTGTACCACAGAAAGCATCCTACCTGGACACACCATGGTTGCTATGGCAACTGCTCTGCATGTGACCGCCTGAAACTACAGAGAGTTGTGGACGCAGATCAGTACATCACGAATCCCACCACCCCTCTATTCACTCTGTCTGTACCTCTTGCTGCCAACATAGTCAAAGACACCCCCCCCCGACATTCTCTATTCTCCCACTGGCAAAAGCAGAAGGCTGAAAGCACATACCACCGTGCTCAACGACAGCTCATAAGACCATAAGACATAGGAGCAGAATTAAGCCATTCAGCCCATCGAGCCTGCTCCACCATTTCATCATGGCTGATCCTGGATCCCATTCAACCCCATACACCTGCCTTCTCGCCATATCCTTTGATGCCCGACTGATCAGGAAATGATCAACTTCCACTTTAAATATACCCACAGACTTGGCCTCCACTGCAGTCTGTGCACAGCATTCCACAGATTCACCACTCTCTGGCTAAAATAAATTCCTCTTTACCTCTGTTCTAAAAGGTAGTCCCTCAGTTTTGAGGCTGTGCCCTCTGGTTCTGGATACGCCCACCAGAGGAAACATCCTTGCTACATTCACTCTATCTAGTCCCTTCAACATTTGGTTGGTAAATTTCTACCCCACTGTCATAAGACCATTGAACATTAGCTCATTAAGATGGACTTAATCTCACAATGATTTTTTGATCTTTGTTTTAAAAACAGAGACACAGGGAAAGGTTGAATAGGTTAGAACTTTATTCCTTGGAGAGTAGGAGAATGAGGAGAGATTAATGGAGGTACATACAATTATGAGCGGTATAGATAGGGTAAATGTAAGTCTTGAACCTTACTGTCTGTAGCTGTTGCACTTTATTCTGCATTGTTAATGTCTTACCTTGTAGTACCTTAATGCACTGTTGTAATGAATTGATCTTGCAGTATGCAAGGCAAGTACTTTGCTGTACTTTGGTACATGTGATCATTTAGCAATAGAGGGAGTGAGGAGAAGAGAGAATGCCTGGGGTCAATGGGATCTCTGATTATACCGGCTGCCTTATGGAGGCAGTGGGAAGTGTAGAGAGAGTCCATGACTGGGAGGCTGTTTTCCATGATGTGCTGAGCTGTGACCATAACTCTCTGCAGTTTCCTGCTCATCAGCTAAAACATGAAGCAACTCCTCTCTAGAGATTCTGCTGGCTCTGCTAAGTGAACTCTGTATTAATCAGGTGAGTGAATTGAGAATGGAGATATTGTTTGCAAAGTAGCGAAAGCCTTGGCTTTGACACAGGGACATTTTTACACAATCTCTTTATACGTACTTGTGCAGTGACAGCTGCGCTGTTTTACACCAGCACCTGGAGTACTCCATGCCTTTGATGTAGGGAAGTGTGACAAAGAACATTTTGTAGCCAGCGAAAGCGATAACCTCCACCTATTCAGCCTGGCCTGGTGCACGCAGAGTCTGCACTGTACAGGTAGGCTCAGGGGCACAATAAAAACTGATGAGATTATACCCACTCACAGGTGGACAATGGGAAAAAATCAGGAGTCTGGAAAGGCCAGTTAGAAAGAAACATTCAGAAAGAAACATGTAATAGTTCAGGGGGATCTTTTAAGCATTGTATTGGGAAAGGTTGAAGTGGTTAGGACTTTTTCAAGTTTAATTGTCATTCCACCACACGTAAATACCCATGTATAAGTGGTTTCTTAAGGTTGTTATAGCTAGGGGTGGTAATGGGGACAAGCTCCCACTACCTATTAAATGCTCCTGATGAAGGGTCTCATCCCGGAACATTGACTATACTCTTTTCCACAGTTGCTGCCTGGCCTGCTGAGTTCCTTCAGCATTTTGTGTGTGTTACTTGGGCAACAGCTTGCTCTCCATATCGTACTGCCCAGGCTTGAGTATCTAGACAGCTAGGACACAAAATCCATGGTCAACTCTGAGCAGTGGAGGCCTACAGCTCACCTCATAGCCCAGTGAGACTGCAAATCTCTGGGGCCAGCAGTCACCTGCAGCACAAGCCACATATAGCATATATAAGATAGTAAGAACATATAAAATACAGTTACAAATAAATATAGCCCAAGACCCTGAGTCCATGAATGTTGTGGCAGTCTGCAGTTGAACTCAATGCAGTCGAGTCTTCTCCACTATTCCATCATGGCTGATTTATTATCCCTCTTAACCCCACTCTCCTGCCTTCTTCCTGTAGCCTTTGACACTTACTAATCAAGAACCAATCAACCTCCACTTTAAATATACCCGATGATTTGGCTTTCACAGCTGCCTGTGGCAATGAATTCCACAGATTCACCACTCTCTGGCTAAAGAAATTCCTCCTCACCTGAGTTCTGAAGGAATATCCTTCTATTCTGAGGCTGTGCTCTCTGGTCCAAGAATCCTCCTCTATAGGAAGCACCCTTTCCACATCCACTCTGTACAGGCCTGTCAATATTTGAGAACACTCATTGAGATCCCTGCTCATTCTTCTAAACTCCAATGAGTACCAGCCCAGAGTCATCAAACTCACCTTGTAGTTAACCCTTTCATTCCTGATTTCTGGATTTGCTCCCTAATCTACACCTTTATTCCCTCTACCAAGATGCATGATCATTGGGCTTTGTTCCAGGGAAGGTGGGATCTGTTCCGAAGGGACGGTCTACACCTGAACTGGAGCAGTACTAACATTCTTGCAGGGAAGTTTGCTAGTGCTTCTTGGGGGAGTTTAAACTAAATTTGCAGGGGGCAGGGATCCAGAATGTGAGAGAGGATAGCGAGAGGAAGAATAAAGGACAGGTGGGGACTACACGGTTCCAGAATATTAAGTGTGTAGTAGAGAAAGGTGAGGCAAAACAAGTGATAAGGAGGACTCATGTACAGAGGGATGGTCTGATGGAGCATGGAGTTAAATGTGTTGAAAGAATAAGTAAATTTAGGAAGGACAACAAAATTCTAGGGGCGTATAGCCCGATGGGAGTTTGGGGAGCTGGGTTAAGCACAATAGGCAGCGATTCAAACAGAGAGAGGAGAAATGGGCTAAAAATTCTATATCTGAATGCATGAAGTGTCAGAAATAAGGCGGATGAGCTTGAAGCCCAGGTGCGAATGGGTAACTATAATTTTGTTGGGATAACGGAGACATGGCTGCAGGGAGATCAGACCTGGGAAATGAATGTACAAGAGTATACGTGCTATCGTAGGGATAGAAATGTGGCCAGAGGGGGTGGGGTGGCCCTGTTGGTGAGGAATGAGATTCAGTCCTTTGCAAGGGGGGACATAGGGTCAGGAGAAGTAGAGTCTGTGTGGATAGAACTGAGGAACAGTAAGGGCAAAAGGACCCAAATGGGTGTTGTCTACAGGCCACCAAACAGTAGCTTGGATATTGGGTGCAAGTTGAATAGGGAGTTAACATTGGCATGTGGCAAAGGTAATGTCGCAGTAGTTACGGGGGATTTCAACATGCAGGTGAACTGGGAGAATCAGGTTGGTGCTGGACCACAGGATAGGGAGTTTGTAGAGTACCTACGGGATGCATTCTTGGAACAGCTTGTATGAGAACCGACCAGGGACAAGACTATTCTGGATTTAGTGTTATGTAATGAACAGGATTTGATAACTGATCTTGCAGTAAAGGAGCCATTAGGAGGTAGTGATCATAATATGATAAGTTTTTATCTGCAATTTGAGAAGGATAAGGGCAGCTCGGAGGTGTCAGTGTTGCAGTTGAACAGGGGAAACTATGGAGCCATGAGGGAGGAGCTGGCCAAAGTTGACTGGACGGATAGCCTAGCAGAAAAGGCAGTGGAACAGCAATGGCAGGTATTCTTGGGAATAATGCACAAGGTGCAAAATCAGTTCATCCCCCAGAGAAGGAAGGATTCAAAGGGGGGAAAGGGGCCACAGTGGTTGACAAAGGAAGTCAGAGATTGCATAGCCTTAAAAAAAGGAAGTATGACAGAGCTAAGGTGAGTGGGAGGACAGATGATTGGGAAGTTTTTAAGGAACAACAGAACTTAATGAAGAAGGCAATACGGGGAGAAAAAATGAGGTACAAACGCAAGCTAGCCAGGAATATAAAGGAAGATAGCAAAAGCTTTTTTAGGTATGTGAAGAGAAAGAAGATAGTTAAGAACAATGTTGGGCCCTTGAAGAATGAATTGGGTGAAATTGGTATGGGAAACAGAGAAATGGCAGAAGAATTTAATGAGTACTTTAGATCTGTCTTCACTAAGGAAGACACTAGCAATCTCCCAGATGTATGGATGGGCCAAGGACATAGGGTAACAGAGGAAATGAAACAGATTGACATTAGGAAGGAAACAGTGATGAGAAGACTGATGGGACTGAAGGCTGACAAATCCCCAGGTCCGGATGGTCTGCATCCTAGGGTACTAAAGGAGGTGGCCCTGGAAATTGCGGATGCATTGGTAATCATTTTCCAATGTTCCTTAGATTCAGGATCAGTTCCTGAGGATTGGAGAATGGCTAATGTTATCCCACTTTTTAAGAAAGGAGGGAGGGAGAAAACAATCATCCTGTCAGCCTGACATCGGTGGTGGGGAAGATGCTGGAGTCCATTATTAAGGATGAAATAGTGGCATATCTAGATAGCAGTGATAGGATTGGGCCGAGCCAGCATGGATTTACCAAGGGTAAATCATGCTTGACTAATCTGTTGGAGTTTTTTGAGGATGTAACCAGGAAGTTAGATGGGGGAGATCCAGTGGATGTAGTGTACCTCGATTTTCAGAAGGCATTTGATAAGGTCCCACATAGGAGATTGGTGGGTAAAATCAAAGCTCAGGGCATCGGGGGGAAGACATTGACATGGATAGAAAACTGGTTGGCAGACAGAAAGCAAAGGGTAGCGGTGAATGGGTGTTTCTCGGAATGGCAGGTGGTGACTAGTGGGGTGCCACAGGGCTCGGTATTGGGACCACAGCTGTTTTCGATTTACGTTAACGATTTAGATGAAGGCATTGAGAATAACATCAGCAAATTTGCTGATGATACTAAGCTGGGTGGCAGTGTGACATGTGATGAGGATGTTAGGAGAATTCAGGGTGACTTGGATCGGCTGGGTGAGTGGGCAGATACTTGGCAGATGACGCTTAATGTGAATAAGTGTGAGGTTATCCATTTTGGGAGTAAGACCAGGAAGGCAGATTATTATCTGAACGGTGTAGAGTTAGGTAAGGGAGAAATACAAAGAGATCTAGGAGTCCTTGTTCATCAGTCACTGAAGGTGAATGAGCAAGTGCAGCAGACAGTGAAGAAGGCTAATGGAATGTTGGCCTTTATTACAAAGGGAATTGAGTACAAGAGCAAGGAAATCCTCTTGCATTTGTACAGCGCCCTGGTGAGACCACACCTGGAGTATTGTGTACAGTTTTGGTCTCCAGGGTTAAGGAAGGACATCCTGGCTGTAGTGGAAGTGCAGCATAGATTCACGAGGTTAATTCCTGGGATGTCTGGACTGACTTACGCAGAGAGGTTAGAGAGACTGGGCTTGTACACACTGGAATTAAGGAGATTGAGAGGGGATCTGATTGCAACATATAAGATTATTAAGGGATTGGACAAGATAGAGGCAGGAAATATGTTCCAGATGCTGGGAGAGTCCAGTACCAGAGGGCATGGTTTGAGAATAAGGGGTAGGTCATTTAGGACAGAGTTAAGGAAAAACTTCTTCTCCCAGAGAGTTGTGGGGGTCTGGAATGCACTGCCTCAGAAGGTAGTGGAGGCCAATTCTCTGGATGCTTTCAAGAAGGAGCTAGATAGGTATCTTATGGATAGGGGAATCAAGGGATATGGGGACAAGGCAGGAACCGGGTATTGATAGTAGATGATCAGCCATGATCTCAAAATGGCGGTGCAGGCTCGAAGGGCCGAATGGTCTACTTCTGCACCTATTGTCTATACACTTCCCTACATTATATTCTATCTGCCACTTCTTTGCCCATTCTCCCAATCTGTTAAATCCTTCTGCAGACTCCCTGCTACCTTTCTACCTATCTTTGCACCATCCGTAAACTTAGCCATAAAGCCATTTCATAGAATCAAGTTTTCTATCATTACCATTTTGGGCTGTTAAACATTGAACTCTCCAACTTTTAGGAACAACTGCTCCCCCCTTTACCCTTTCCTCCCTCTTCCTGGTCTTCCCATTTCTTCCTGAACCAGCTCCAGTTCCAATTACCCTGTTTCATTTCCCTTCCTTCACCTACCCCATCACCCACACACTCCCCACACATTTCCCCCTCCCCGGTTGATTTCATGCTCCACCAAAGTACTGGCAAAGTACTGGAGAGTTTAACATCGGTAGCTGAGCGAAGGGCGCTGAGTAGGCTACAGTCAATTATGGATAACTCTGAACATCCTCTACATAGCACCATCCAGAGACAGAGAAGCAGTTTCAGCGACAGGTTACTATCGATGCAATGCTCCTCAGACAGGATGAAGAGGTCAATACTCCCCAATGCCATTAGGCTTTACAATTCTACCGCCAGGACTTAAGAACTTTTTAAAGCTATTATTAATGCCTTTTGAGATGGTGATTTAGATGCATATCATATTTTTTTTACTGAGTTAAGTATTGTATGTAATTAGTTTTGCTACAACAAGTGTATGGGACATTGGAAAAAAGTTGAATTTCCCCATGGGGATGAATAAAGTATCTATATATCTATCATCTATCTACCTCCCTCTCTTTTCAGACTTCACCACTTTCTGCCTTTTGTTGCTGCCACAGTAAGGTATGGCAGCTTGGTGATTAGCACAAAGCTTTACGGAATGCCAGCTGTAAGATCGAGCTTCCATTCCTGTCACCATCTGCAAGGAGTTTGTACATTCCCTCCCCGACTACATGGGTTTCCTTCAACATTCCAAAGAAATACAGCCTACAGTTAGTACGTTGTGTGTGTGCTATACTGGCACCGGCAGCATGGCAACATTTGCAGACTGCACCCAGCACATCCCCAGTGCAAGTGTTGCGTTTCACTGAATTTCTTGAATGTTTAATGTAACAAATAAAATGAATCTTATCTCTTTAATCGTTCATCTCCCAGCTTGGTCACTCCATGTTTCCTTCATCTGTTTGTCAGTTGGATCCACCTATTGTTTGCTCTGCCTTTCTTTATATCACTCCTTTATACTGTCTACCTCTCCTCCACGTTTCAGTCCAGATGAAGGGTCTCAACCTAAAATGTCAACTGTCCATTTCTCTTCACAGATGTTGCCTGACCCACTGAGTTCCTCCAGAATTCTATGCTTTGCAGTAACCAAGGGCTGGTAATTCCATTCCAATCTAATGTCTAGCTCCAATGCATGTATCAATGTCCAAACCTGTGACACACAACAAAACCTGTGAGAATGCAAGCTCATCTGACTTCGAGTTATTAGAGTCCAGAGACTTACTGTGCAAATTGGCAGCATACACTTTGCATCCGGCTCCTCAGTTTTACACATGACATATCTGGTAGTTAAGACCATGAGAAATAGCAGAATTGGGCCATTCGGCTCTTTGAGTTTGCTCTGCCATTCCATCATGGCTGATTTATTTTCCCTTAACCCCATTCTCCTACCTTCTCCTCATAAAACCTTTGACACCCTTACTAATTAAGAACCTAAATTAATTCCTCCACATCTCTATTCTAAAAGGATGACCTCCTATTCTGAGGCTGTGACCTCTGGTCCTAGACTCTTCCACTATTGAAACATCCTTTCTGTGCCCACTCTAACAAGACTTTCAATGTCCAATAGGTTTCAATGTGATCCTCCCCCATTCTTCTAAACTCCAGTGAGTTCAGGCCCAGAGCCACCAAGCACTCCTCTTATGTTAACCCTTTCATTCCCGGATCATTCTTGTAAACCTCCTCTGGACCCTCTCCAATAGCAGCGCATCCTTTCTTAGATTAGAAGCCCAAAGCTGTTCACCATACTCCAAATATAGTCTGACCAATGCCTTGCAAAGCCTCAGCGTTACATCCTTGCTTTTGGAATAACTGGGAAAAGGTGTAGTTCGGGTGGTTGATGGTTGGGTTGAGTAATGTTAGTAATGTTAGTAATGTTAGTAATGTTAGTAAATGTTAGTAATCCATTTGCTAACGTTTTGTCAACATGCGAAGATGTCTCCTCATATGGTTACAAAATGTTTGCAAATGGATTGCCAAGACTGGAGAACAATTCAACCCAACCATCCTTGCTTTAATATTCTAATCCTTTCAAAATGAATGCGAACATTGCATTTGCCTTCCTCACCCAAACCCAACCTGCAAGTTAAACTTTAGCGAATCCTGCACAAGGACTCCTAAGTCCCCCTGTACTTCAATTTCTAAATTCACTCTTGACTTACTTGAAGCATGACGTCATTTGATTTAAAAGGTTATTGACATTCATTTAGAATGTACAGTACATTATTTGCATTTTTACCTACTTTTGATGCAAATTAAGTTATTTTACATATACTGTATATCAGTTTAAACTTTTCAGTTGTGTATTCCTGCAGCAGAGACAGCTCAGCTCAGTGAACCTGCTTGAACCATCAAATACCCACTTACAGAGTTCTATTTTGGCGGACATCTGTACATCAATATAAGTTCAAAAACACATGAAAGCCTCCTCCATTCTTCACAGTATGGCCACAAAAGCTGATGAGGGTTGTAGTCTCAGCCAGTTCTATCATGGGCATTACCCTTCCCACCACCCAGGGCACGGCCTCTTCTCATTGCTACCGTCATGGAGGAGGTACAGGAACCTGAATACGCACACCCTGTAATTTAGGAACACCTTCTTCCCCTCTGCCATCAGATTTATCAAATGTCCATGAACTCATGAACACTACCTTACTATCTTCCTCTCTGTTTGCACTGTTTTTATGTATATTTCTTATTGTAACTTATGGCAACTTTTAAGTATTGTCCTGTACCGCTGCTGCAAAACAACAAATTTCACAACGTAATGCAGTGATAATAGATCTGATTTGGAAAGGCTGATGATGAAGAGCAATTACTAAAAGCAGAGTGAGAGTGGAAGCTAGTCCCGTTGTTCATGGAAATGATTGTACAGTATGTATGCACACGAGATCTTTGAACTGAATAATACAATGATAGAGTGTTTGTGGGTAAGGGGTGTCTGTAGGACAGGCATTCTTAGCTTGTACTCTAATCCCATTCTACCGTCCCTATGTTCTCATCAACTCTCTGCAGATTCTATCATTCATCTACACACTAGCACAGTGAATGGCCCAACCTGCAAGTCCTTGAGACGTGCAAGCAAACTGGAGCCACTCTGAGGAAATCCTGTTGGGTTACAGGGAAAGAATGCAAACCACAGAGACAAGTGTGTTTCTCTTTTTTGTTCCTAATGCTATTGTAATTTTGCAGTTTTTCAAATACTTCTATGTGGTTCTAGAAGCAACAAATCCAACAGCTCAGCTCATCCAGCATGTTTGGGGTCCAGTCGCCACCTGCCACTTACAGAATCAGAGGTGGAGCAGATCGGTAACTTTAAATTCCTTTGCATCATCATATCAGAGGATCTGTCCTGGAACCGGCACTTAAATTCCATCACAAAGAAGGTACGACAATGCCTCTACTGTCTTAAAAGTTCCATAGGTTCAGCATGTCACCTAAAACTTTGACAAACTTCTATAGATGCACGGTGGAGAGTATCCTGACTGGTTGCATCACGGAATGGTTTGGAAAACACCAATGCCCTTGAATGGAAAAGCCTATAAAAAGAGAGACAGCCCAGCCTATCACAGGAAAATCCCTGCCCACCGTTATCTACAAGCAGCACTGCCACAGGAAGCAGCATCCATAATCAAGGACCCCACCATCCGGGCTCACTAATGCCATCGGAAGGAAGTACAGGAGCTCTAGGTCCCACACCATCAGCTTCAGGAACAGTTATTACTCTCCATTGTCAGGCTCCTGAGCCAGCGTGGATAATCTCAACACTGAATTGATCCCACAACCTGTAGACTTGACTCCACGACTCATGTCCTTATTTATTTTCTTTACTTGTACAGTTTGTCTTTGTTTGCATGTTGCTCTTTGTTGAAGTGTAGGTGTTCATTGATTCTATTGAATTTGTCCGCAAATCCCTGAGGAACATAAGTTTGAAAATAAATTTACTTTGAAGTTTGAATGACTGGAGATGTGAGCAACAGGACTTTGGGACGCAACATAAGTTACAACTATGGGAAAAGCAAAGCTAGTGCTCGGGCTTAACCACGAGTTGTGTTCAATAAACTAGCATCTTGCAAAATCCACTGAGATCCTTCAATGCAACACACAAAATGCTGGAGGAACTCAGCAGGTCAGGCAGCATTCATGGTGAGGAATAAACAGTCGATGTTCATTGAGACTGGAAAGGAACAGGGAAGAAACCTGAAGAAGAAACTAGTGTAAGGGGAAGGAATACAAGCCAGCAGGTGATAGGTGAGGGGGAAGGTGAGTGGGTGGGGTAGGGTTGAAGTGTTGATGGAAGCTCTCTGCCCAGAATGTTAATTAAAAATTCAGATATTTTGTACACATTTTTCACGAAGTACACATTTCTGCCTGAACTCACAGCTCCTCTTGAAATATTTTGCTTTGGTCATGTGTTAATTGTGAGATTACATACAAGGAAACATCATTCAAATTCCCGAGTGCCAGGTTAATTGCAGAATGCCTCATCACGTAAAGCAGCAGTCCATCTCCTGGAGGAACTCAGTGGATCGAGTTGCATCTGTAGGGATGGGTGACATGGTAGTCTGGCAGTTAGCTTTACACTACTACATTGCCAGTGACCTGGGATAAATTCCTACCGCTTTCTCTACTGAGTTTGAAAATTCTCCCCAAGACTTTGTGGACTTCCTTCAGGTGCTCTGGTTTAGAAAGGTGTAGTGGTTGGCATATTGCTATTACAGCACCAGCAATCCAGGCTCAGTTCCCGCCACTGTCTGTAAGGAGTTTGCGCATTTCCCCCCTAATCATGTGGGTTTCCGCTGGGTGTTCTGGTTGCCTCCCACTTTCCAAAGACATGTGGCTTAGTATGTTAATCAGTCACATGGGTGTAATTGGGCTCATGAGGCTGGAAGAACCTGTTGCCCTGCTGTATCTCTAGATAAAATAATTAAACATATAAGAAATTGTCAATATTTCAGGTTGAAACCCTGTATCAATGTGCTGAGTTCCTCCAGCAGATTGTGTGTTGCTCCAGATTCCAACATCTGCAGGGGTTTTATTTGTTGCCTCAATTTCCACAAAATTACAATGGTCCACTTTTTAAATAGGGTTCAGGACAGTTCCAAAACAGGGAATATGGAATTCTCAGTCAACCCATCTCATCCATACTACCAAGGTAGCCAGCCAAGCTAGTCCTATTTGCCTGCATTTGGCCCATATTCCTTTAAAATTTTCCTATCCATAAACCTGTCCAAAAGTGTTGTAATTGTTCCAGCCTCCACCACTTATTCTGGCAGCTCATGAACAATTTGCCCCTCAGGTTCTCTTTAAATCTATCTCCTCCCACCCTCTGATTTTTAGAGTTCCCTGCCCCAAGATTGTGAATATCCTCCCCCAAGATTGTGAATATCCTCCCCTAATGATTTTAGAAACCTCTGTAAGGTCACTTCTCAATGTCCTTATCTCCGGGGGAGAAAATGCCTCTCCTTCATAACTCATGCCCTCCAATCTGGGTAACATCCTTGTGAGTCCCATCTGCACCCCGCCGGCTTAGTCAGTCCCTTACTACAGTGGGAATGGGTTCATCTCCTGGTCAGACAACAAGAAATGCTGGAATCTGGAGCAACTAAAGAATTGCTGGGGTAACTCAGCGTGTCAAGCAGCGTCTGTAGGTGGGGAAATGGACAGTCGATGTTGCAGGTGGAGGCTGGACTAGACCGGACTGAAGAGTTCAAATGAAATGTCACTGTCACCAATATCAACTGTCCGGTCCTGATAAAGGGTCTCAGCCCGAAACATCGACGGTTCGTTCCGCTCCGTGAATGCTGCCTGACCGACTGAGTTCCTCCAAGTGTGTGTGTGTGTGTGTGAGAGAGAGAGAGTGTGTGTGTGTGTGTGAGTGTGAGAGTGTGTGTGTGTGTGTGTGTGTATGTGTGTGTGTGTGTGTGTGTGTGTGTGTGTGTGTGTGTGTGTGTGTGTGTGTGTGTGTGTGTGTGTGTGTGTGTGTGTGTGTGTGTGTTCTTCAACTGTCTAATTTCTCTATAAATGCCGCCTGACCCGGCGAGTACCTCCGGCATCCTGCAATAATTCTTTGGAAGTAATGATTACTTGCATCTTTGACGAAAAAGACTGATTGTGTCGAAACAATGATGCGCGAGAGTTTTTTTTTGAAAAACAATCGTTTATTTTTTTGGCAGAGTATTTATATAATAAATTTTAAGAATATAACTCATATATTATAACTGCCTAATCTTTTGTCATTTCCCAAAGTAAACCATCGGGATTCCGTCCACAAACATTTAAGTTAAACTGAAGTCTCCGGAAGTTAAACAGTAATCACTGAACCAACGAAACTGGCCTCATTACTCAGAATGAATACCAACATTGTATCTGCTGTATTCTCGTGCTTTTTCTTGGGAAATTCAGTTTTATGGTAATTGGCTTTACTGATCGGCCCAGAGTAGGTGGGAGGGGCAAAGACATACTTGTGGGAGGTGTGTGGGGGGGTGTAGATATACCACCCCTGCGTAACGCGAGCCGAACGAACAAAACTCTCACAACAGGTATTGTTTGCTTGGCTCGGCGTCTAGCAGGCGCAGTCAGCACGGGTTAATCCGGCTCTGTCCCTTCTCAATCGGGTCCACGCCGGGTGAGGAAGAGGCGAAGATCTAGCTGAGGCAGAGGGCGCATCGGAGATGTTTCCATCCGCTCCATCTGTTTCGCTAATCCGAGCTCACCCGGGTCGGAGCTGTAAACGCCCTGGGTCACTAAATCGTCTCTTTGTCTTTTCTGACGTGGCTTTCAATGGGGTGTGGCGGATGTCAGTCTCTAGTCACCAGCCGCCTCTCAAGGTGCAAAGAGAGTTGGGTCTTTTAACCTGGAACAAAAGGCAGCTAGAAGAATAAAAGTCCTTAATTTCCAATGAACACAATCACGTGTGCATTTCTCCTTAGCCAAACTTCAGAAGAAGTTAACTTTCAATATCGTAGATTAAATCTGCGATGTTGTATTTCTCAAACAGGGCACGTCGCACTAAAATACTCCATTTCGCCTCTAGCGAATTTCTCAGGCAGTTCAAACTTGCAAGCTGTTTCACTGTCTTTACGCTCAATGTGAATGGGAATGCGCTCATAACAGATGATTTAAATGAGTTAAGGACCTGGAGACGTTATGCCCTAGCACTACGTATGTCAAAGCGAACATAACAAAACTAGGTTTCATTAACCAGGTGGAAACGTTAATGGAAAGGAAAATAAAACGTATTTATAAAATATTCAAACTTTTATTACTATTTCTTTAGCAATGACATCAACGTAGTAAAATGTGCTATTTAAAAATTAAATCATGCCAATATTCCTAAAATAATCTTTCTTTGAATTATTTTTAAACTATCATTACCCTTCTCCCAGGTGACGACATGGTTGTTATAGGAGTTCCATATTTATATGTACACAGAGATATACACACACGCACACCGGAAACATTTCTTCAACAAACTGATGGAAAGTCATTCTAACAATAGCTAATACGCTCAACATTGTGAAATAACTATCCTGGTTTAAAACATGTCACCGGTTCAATGGGAAACTTCCTTTAGAACAGAAGGGGTGCATGTCGGCTTGAATTCTAAACAAATCAACTTGAAAGGAGAGAGAAGTTGTTTTAAAATGTTATTAATGTGTTTAAAAATCGTGTACTGAATCTACTGGGGTTAGTTTCTGCTTTAAAGACAACCTTAGTTTAATAGGAAACATTTCCAGATGCAGACTTACCTGCAAACGGGTGTCTCAGGTAAGTGACACGTAGGCAAGGCATGGTACAGGTATCGCTCGTACACTCACCTGGTGAAAGTAGCCAGTCTCCCAGGCCGGACTGACTTCGCTGACAAGTGCCGTGCCTTTTATAAAGCCCCGCGCCGAACGACGAAAGGAGTGTCCGTTCGCTTTCGACCGACGGAGATCCTGAGCTGTTGCACCTGTCATGGACTGAGTTCAAATATTGACACTGCCGGCGAGGTATTAGAACCTCGTAATTCCGGGAGGGGAGGGAATATAGGAGGGAGGGAAGATTTTCTATTCAAAACTTAGTGGGGGGGGGGGGGGCTGTTAAACTGATGCTGGCAATAGATATTCTCTCTCACACACTCACTTGCTCGCTCTTTCTCATTTTCTCTCTCTCTCACACACACACACTCACACTCACTCACTCGCTCTTTCTGTCTCTCCCCGTCTCTCTCACACACACTGTCTCCCCTCTCTATGTCTCTGTCTGTCTCTTTCCCTCACTCTCGCTCTCTCTCGTTTTTTCTGTCTCTTTTTGTTTCTTTGTCTCTATTTCTCTTTCTCTCTCTCTCTTTCTCTTACTGTCGCTTGCTCTTTCTCTCTCGCTCTCTCTTTCCCTATTCTGCAATTCAGCAGAATCCTTGCCAGAAACACAGCTATCCCTCACTCACGATCAGCACCTCATTTACCTGGAAGCCTTTATGGGGGGGGGGGGGGGAGCAGCAGGTCAAAAAGAACAGAGGAGGTTGTAGAACGAAAAGCAACGGGAAAGAAATTGACGTGAGGTAAAAAAAACTATAAAGCAGAAAAAGGGAAGTGTCAAATAACACGGGCATTCAGAAGGGAATGAGACGTTATTGAAATGGTAAGCAGCAGCTACGTCTGTATACAAATACAGGTTTCCGGGATGCAATACTGTACGACTGCTAACTTTCTCTAACAGGTTCAGCCACCTTCAAGGATGTGTGCAGAAGGATAGAGCATACTCTCGTGGCACTTAATTAGTTACACCTGTACACCTGCTCGTTAATGCAAATATCTAATCAGCCAATCACGTGGAGGCAGCTCAATGCATTAAAGCTTGCAGAGGTGGTCAAGAGGTTTAGGTTCAAGCACTAGAATGGGGGAAGAAATGTAATGTAAGTGACATTGAGCGATGGAATGATTTTTGCTTCAAAGTTCAAAATAAATTTACTGTATTACCAAAGGAAGTATGTGTCATCATACACAACCCTGAGATTCATTTTCTTGTAGGCTTTCACAGTAAATACAAAACACAATAGAATCAACGAAAAACTGCACACAAGATGGACAAACAACTAATGTGCAAAAGACAGCAAATTGTACAAGTACAAAAGCAAAATTAAGCAAAATAATAATAATAATAAATATTTCACAGCAATAGCAATATTTTCACAGAAGTGAGTCCATAGATTATGGAAACAGTTCAGTGTTGGGGCAAGTGAAGTTGAGTGAAGTTATCCTCTTTGGTTCAAGAGCCTGATTGTTGAGGGGTATTAACTGTTCCTGAACTTGATGGTGTGGGTCCTGAGGTTCCTATATCTCCTTCCTGATGGCAAGAGCAAGAAGAAAGCATGACCTGGATGATGAGGTCTTTGATGATGGATGATACTTTCCATGTGGATGTACTCAGTGATGGGGAGGGTTTTACCAAAATGGACGACACTGTCTTTGCAGGATTTTCCATTCATGAAAATTGGTGTTTCCATACCAGATGGTGATACAGCCAGTTAGTATACAATCCACCACACATCTATAGAAGTTTATCAAAGTTTTCAATGACATGCCCAATCTTTGCAAATTTCTAAAGAAGTAGAGGCACTGCCATGCTTTCTTTGCAATGGCACTGATGTGCTGGGCCCAGGACACATCCTCTGAAATGGTAATACTGAGGAATTTATGTTTGCGGACCCTCTCCGCTCTGATCCCCCGATGAGGACTGGCTTATGAACTTCCAGTTTCCTCCTCCTGTAGTCCATAATCAACTCCTTGGTCTTGTTGACTTCGAGTGAGAGATTACTGTTGTGGCACCACTCAGCCAGATTTTCAACAATGGTGTTGTCATCAGTAAATTTAAATATAGCATCAGCACCAGACAGGATGGTTTGAGTACCTCAGAAACTGCAGATATCCTGGGATTTTCAAGCACAACCATCTCTAGAGTTAACAGAGAGTGTGCAAATAAACAAAAAGCATCTATTGAGCAGCGGTTCTGTGCGTGAAAACATCTTGTTGATGAGAGAGGTCCGAGGAGAATGGCCAGACTAGTTCAAGCTGACAGGAAGGCAAATGTAATTCAAATAACCACTTGATATAACAGTGGTGTGAAGAAGAGCATCTCTGAATGCACAACACATTAAACTTTAAAATGATGGGCTACAGAGCAGAAGACCACAAACATACACTCAGTGGCCACTTTATTAGCTTTAGGGGTACCAAATAAACAGGCCACTGAGTGTGTACAGGACTCGACAGCAGGTACAGCACAGCCTTTGTCCCATCACGGAATAGGCCCTTTGGCCCTTCAAGACAAACTGACCAGTAACTGCTGACAGATTTGATTAACCCTAACCCAATCTGTTGTGCCGACCTTTTAACCTAAGAATAATCTAAACATTCTGTCCTACATTACCCTCCATTTTTCTATGTATATCCTTCAGAGCCAAACCATTCACATTAATGATTATAGCCTTGCACCTCATTGTCTGCCCGCACTGTGATTTCTATGTAGCTCAAACACTTTATTCTCCATTCTGTCATCGTTTTTTCCCTTCCACCACCACACTGTGCTGAAGTGATGAGATAATCTGTCTGCATGCCTTGCTAAATGAAGTTGCCCATTATACCTCAGTGAGGGTGACAATATGAAACCAGTTTACCCATGCACATGGTCAGGAAGGAAGCATTGGGCCAGAGTGAGACTTACCATGCTGTATTTGCATGAGAAATTTAAAGTATTCATTCTATCAGCATATTTACAGAGTCATACAGTGCAGGAGTCCCATCTGGTGTCCTTCTCACTATGTACAGAGTCATACAGTGCAGGAGGCACAATTCATAACTTTCTCACTATTTACAGAGTCATACAGTGCAGGAGGTCCGCCGTGTGTCCCTCTCACTATGTACAGAGTCATACAGAGCAGGAGGTCCGCCGTGTGTCCCTCTCACTATGTACAGAGTCATACAGTGCAGGAGGTCCGCCGTGTGTCCCTCTCACTATTTACAGAGTCATACAGTGCAGGAGGTCCGCCGTGTGTCCCTCTCACTATATACAGAGTCATACAGTGCAGGAGGCACAATTCGTAACTTTCTCACTATTTACAGAGTCATACAGTGCAGGAGGCACAATTCATACCCTGCTCACTATTTACAGAGTCATACAGTGCAGGAGGCCCATTTAGTACCATTCTCACTATTTACATAGTCATACAGTGCAGGAGGCCCATCTTGTGTCCTTCTCACTATTTACAGAGTCATACAGTGCAGGAGGCCGATTTCATACCCTTCTCACTATTTACAGAGTCATACAGTGCAGGATGCCCATTTCTTACCTTTCTCACTATGTACAGAGCCATACAGTGCAGGAGGCCCATCTTGTGTCCTTCTCACTATTTACAGAGGCATACAGTGCAGGAGGCCCATTTCATACCATTCTCACTATATACAGAGCCATACAGTTCAGGAGGCCCAATTCGTACCCTTCTCACTATTTACATAGTCATACAGTGCAGGAGGCCAATCTTGTGTCCTTCTCACTATTTACAGAGTCATACAGGGCAGTAGGTCCATTTCATACCATTCTCACCATTTACAGAGTCATACAGTGCAGGAGGCCCATTTCATACCCTTCTAACTACTTACAGTCATACAGTGCAGGAGGCCCATCTGGTGTCCGTCTCACTATGTACAGAGTCATACAGAGCAGGAGGCCCAATTCGTACCCTTCTCACTATTTACAGAGTCATACAGTCCAGGAGGCCCATTTCGTACCTATCAAACTATTTACAGGGTCATACCGTGCAGGAGGACCTTCTTGTGTCCCACTCACTATTTACAGTCATACAGTGCAGGAGGCCCATTTCGTACCCTTCTCACTATTTACAGTCATACAGTGCAGGAGGCCCAAATCGTACCCTTCCCACTACGTACAGAGCCATACAGTGCAGGAGGCCCAATTCGTACCCTTCTCACTATTTACAGATTCATACAGTGCAGGAGGACAATTTCATACCCTTCTCAATATTTACAGAGTCATACAGTGCAGGAGGCCCATTTTGTACCCTTCTAACTATTTACAGTCATACAGTGCAGGAGGCCCATCTGGTGTCCCTCTCACTATGTACAGAGTCATACAGAGCAGGAGCCCATTTCGTACCCTTCTCAATATTTACAGTGTCATACAGAGCAGGAGGCCCAATTCGTACCCTTCTCACTATTTATAGAGTCATACAGTCCAGGAGGCCCATTTCGTACCCTTCTCACTATTTACAGATCTGTACAGTGCAGGAGGCCCATTTCGTACCCTTCTCACTATTTACAGTCATACACTGCAGGAGGCCCAAATCGTACCCTTCCCACTACGTACAGAGCCATACAGTGCAGGAGGCCCAATTCGTACCCTTCTCACTAATTACAGAGTCATACAGTGCAGGAGGCCGATCTTGTGTCCTTCTCACTATTTACAGAGTCATACAGTACAGTAGGCCCATTTCATACCATTCTCACTATTTACAGAGTCATACAGTACAGGACGCCAATTTCATACCCTGCTCACCATTTACAAAGTAATACAGTACAGGAGGCCCATTTCGTACCCTTCTCACTATGTACAGAGTCATACAGTGCAGGAGGCCCATTTCATACCCTTCTCACTATTTACAGAGGCATACAGTGCAGGAGGCCCAATTCGTACCCTTCTCACTATTTACATAGTCATACAGGGCAGTAGGCCCATTTCATACCATTCTCACCATTTAAAGAGTCATACAGTACAGGAGGCCCATTTTGTACCCTTCTCACTATTTACAGTCATACAGTGCAGGAGGCCCATCTGGTGTCCCTCTCTCTATGTACAGAGTCATACAGAGCAGTAGGCCCATTTCATACCCTTCTGACTATTTACAGAGTCATACAGTGCAGGAGGCCGATCTTGTGTCCTTCTCACTATTTACAGAGTCATACAGTGCAGTAGGCCCATTTCATGCCCTTCTGACTATTTACAGAGTCATACAGTGCAGGAGGCCCATTTCATACCCTTCTCACTATTTACAGAGTCATACAGTACAGGATGCCAATTTCGTACCCTGCTCACCATTTAGAAAGTCATACAGTACAGGAGGCCCATTTAGTACCCTTCTCACTATTTACAGAGTCATACAGTGCAGGAGGACCATTTCGTACTCTTCTCAATATTTACAGAGTCAAACAGTGCAGGAATCACATTTCGTACCCTTCTCACTATGTACAGAGTCATACAGTACAGGAGGCCCATTTCGTACCCTTCTCACTACTTACAGAGTCATACAATGCAGGAGGTACATTTCCTACCTTTCTCACTATGTACAGAGCCATACAGTGCAGGAGGCCCATCTTGTGTCCTTCTCACTATATACAGAGTCATACAGTGCAAGAGGCCCATTTCGTACCTTTCTCACTATTCACAGAGTCATACAGGGCAGTAGGCCCATTTCATACCATTCTCACCATTTAAAGAGTCATACAGTACAGGAGGCCCATTTCGTACCCATCTAACTATTTACAGTCATACAGTGCAGGAGGCCCATCTGGTGTCCCTCTCACTATGTACAGAGTCATACAGAGCAGGAGGCCCAATTCGTACCCTTCTCACTATTTACAGAGTCATACAGTCCAGGAGGCCCATTTCGTACCTTTCACACTATTTACAGTCATACAGTGCAGGAGGCCCATCTGGTGTCCCTCTCACTATGTACAGAGTCATACAGAGCAGGAGGCCCAATTCATACCCTTTTCACTATTTACAGAGTCATACAGTCCAGGAGGCCCATTTCGTACCTTTCACACTATTTACAGAATCATACAGTGCAGGAGGCCCAATTCGTACCATTCTCACTATTTACAGGGTCATACCGTGCAGGAGGACCATCTTGTGTCCCACTCACTATTTACAGAGTCATACAGTGCAGTAGGCCCATTTCATACCCTTCTCACTATTTACAGAGTCATACAGTGCAGGAGGCCCATTCCATACCCTTCTCACTATTTACAGAGTCATACAGTGCAGCAGGCCCATTTCATACCGTTCTCACTATTTACAGAGCAGGAGGCCCATTTCATACCCTTCTCACTATTTACAGAGTCATACAGTACAGGACACCAATTTCGTACCCTGCTCACCATTTACAAAGTCATACAGTACAGGAGGCCCATTTCGTACCCTTCTCACTATTTACGGAGTCGTACAACGCAGGAGGCCCATTTCGTACCCTTCACACTATATACGGAGTCGTACAACGCAGGAGGCCCATTTCATACCGTTCTCAATATTTACCGAGTCATACAGTGCAGGAATCACATTTTGTACCCTTCTCACTATGTACAGAGCCATACAGTGCAGGAGGTCCACCGTGTGTCCCTCTCACTATTTACAGTCATACAGTGCAGGAGGACCATTTCGTAACTTTCTCAATATGTACAGAGCCATACAGTGCAGGAGGCCCATCTTGTGTCCTTCTCAATATTTACAGAGTCATACAGAGCAGGAGGCACAATTCGTACCCTTCTCACTATTTACAGAGTCATACAGTCCAGGAGGCCCATTTCGTACCTTTCACACTATTTACAGAATCATACAGTGCAGGAGGCCCATTTAGTACCATTCTCACTACTTACAGGGTCATACAGTGCAGGAGGCCCATTTCGTACCCTTCTCACTATTTACAGAGTCATACAGTCCAGGAGGCCCATTTCGTACCTTTCACACTATTTACAGAATCATACAGTGCAGGAGGCCCATTTCGTACCCTTCTCACTATTTACAGATCCGTACAGTGCAGGAGGCCCATTTCGTACCATTCTCACTACTTACAGGGTCATACAGTGCAGGAGGCCCATTTCGTACCCTTCTCACTATTTACAGATCCGTACAGTGCAGGAGGCCCATTTCGTACCATTCTCACTACTTACAGGGTCATACCGTGCAGGAGGCCCATTTCGTACTCTTCTCACTATTTACAGAGTCATACAGGGCAGTAGGCCCATTTCATACCATTCTCACCATTTAAAGAGTCATACAGTACAGGAGGCCCATTTCGTACCCATCTAACTATTTACAGTCATACAGTGCAGGAGGCCCATCTGGTGTCCCTCTCACTATGTACAGAGTCATACAGAGCAGGAGGCCCAATTCGTACCCTTCTCACTATTTACAGAGTCATACAGTCCAGGAGGCCCATTTCGTACCTTACACACTATTTACAGTCATACAGTGCAGGAGGCCCATCTGGTGTCCCTCTCACTATGTACAGAGTCATACAGAGCAGGAGGCCCAATTCGTACCCTTTTCACTATTTACAGAGTCATACAGTCCAGGAGGCCCATTTCGTATCTTTCACACTATTTACAGAATCATACAGTGCAGGAGGCCCATTTCGTACCATTCTCACTATTTACAGGGTCATACCGTGCAGGAGGACCATCTTGTGTCCCACTCACTATTTACAGAGTCATAAGGTGCAGGAGGCCGATTTCATATCCTTCTCACTAAGTACAGAGTCATACAGTGCAGGAGGACCAAATCGTACCCTTCCCACTACGTACAGAGCCATACAGTGCAGGAGGCCCAATTCGTACCCATCTCACTAATTACATAGTCATACAGTGCAGGAGGCCCATTTCATACCATTCTCACTATTTACAGAGTCATACAGTGCAGGAGGCCCATCTTGTGTCCTTCTCACTATTTACAGAGGCATACAGTGCAGGAGGCCCATTTCATACCATTCTCACTATATACAGAGCCATACAGTTCAGGAGGCCCAATTCGTACCCTTCTCACTATTTACATAGTCATACAGTGCAGGAGGCCAATCTTGTGTCCTTCTCACTATTTACAGAGTCATACAGGGCAGTAGGTCCATTTCATACCATTCTCACCATTTACAGAGTCATACAGTGCAGGAGGCCCATTTCATACCCTTCTAACTACTTACAGTCATACAGTGCAGGAGGCCCATCTGGTGTCCGTCTCACTATGTACAGAGTCATACAGAGCAGGAGGCCCAATTCGTACCCTTCTCACTATTTACAGAGTCATACAGTCCAGGAGGCCCATTTCGTACCTTTCACACTATTTACAGTCATACAGTGCAGGAGGCCCAAATCGTACCCTTCCCACTACGTACAGAGCCATACAGTGCAGGAGGCCCAATTCGTACCCTTCTCACTATTTACAGATTCATACAGTGCAGGAGGACAATTTCATACCCTTCTCAATATTTACAGAGTCATACAGTGCAGGAGGCCCATTTTGTACCCTTCTAACTATTTACAGTCATACAGTGCAGGAGGCCCATCTGGTGTCCCTCTCACTATGTACAGAGTCATACAGAGCAGGAGCCCATTTCGTACCCTTCTCAATATTTACAGTGTCATACAGAGCAGGAGGCCCAATTCGTACCCTTCTCACTATTTATAGAGTCATACAGTCCAGGAGGCCCATTTCGTACCCTTCTCACTATTTACAGATCTGTACAGTGCAGGAGGCCCATTTCGTACCCTTCTCACTATTTACAGTCATACACTGCAGGAGGCCCAAATCGTACCTTTCCCACTACGTACAGAGCCATACAGTGCAGGAGGCCCAATTCGTACCCTTCTCACTAATTACAGAGTCATACAGTGCAGGAGGCCGATCTTGTGTCCTTCTCACTATTTACAGAGTCATACAGTACAGTAGGCCCATTTCATACCATTCTCACTATTTACAGAGTCATACAGTACAGGACGCCAATTTCATACCCTGCTCACCATTTACAAAGTCATACAGTACAGGAGGCCCATTTCGTACCCTTCTCACTATGTACAGAGTCATACAGTGCAGGAGGCCCATTTCATACCCTTCTCACTATTTACAGAGGCATACAGTGCAGGAGGCCCAATTCGTACCCTTCTCACTATTTACATAGTCATACAGGGCAGTAGGCCCATTTCATACCATTCTCACCATTTAAAGAGTCATACAGTACAGGAGGCCCATTTTGTACCCTTCTCACTATTTACAGTCATACAGTGCAGGAGGCCCATCTGGTGTCCCTCTCTCTATGTACAGAGTCATACAGAGCAGTAGGCCCATTTCATACCCTTCTGACTATTTACAGAGTCATACAGTGCAGGAGGCCGATCTTGTGTCCTTCTCACTATTTACAGAGTCATACAGTGCAGTAGGCCCATTTCATGCCCTTCTGACTATTTACAGAGTCATACAGTGCAGGAGGCCCATTTCATACCCTTCTCACTATTTACAGAGTCATACAGTACAGGATGCCAATTTCATACCCTGCTCAACATTTAGAAAGTCATACAGTACAGGAGGCCCATTTAGTACCCTTCTCACTATTTACAGAGTCATACAGTGCAGGAGGACCATTTCGTACTCTTCTCAATATTTACAGAGTCAAACAGTGCAGGAATCACATTTCGTACCCTTCTCACTATGTACAGAGACATACAGTACAGGAGGCCCATTTCGTACCCTTCTCACTACTTACAGAGTCATACAATGCAGGAGGTACATTTCCTACCTTTCTCACTATGTACAGAGCCATACAGTGCAGGAGGCCCATCTTGTGTCCTTCTCACTATATACAGAGTCATACAGTGCAAGAGGCCCATTTCGTACCCTTCTCACTATTCACAGAGTCATACAGGGCAGTAGGCCCATTTCATACCATTCTCACCATTTAAAGAGTCATACAGTACAGGAGGCCCATTTCGTACCCATCTAACTATTTACAGTCATACAGTGCAGGAGGCCCATCTGGTGTCCCTCTCACTATGTACAGAGTCATACAGAGCAGGAGGCCCAATTCGTACCCTTCTCACTATTTACAGAGTCATACAGTCCAGGAGGCCCATTTCGTACCTTTCACACTATTTACAGTCAAACAGTGCAGGAGGCCCATCTGGTGTCCCTCTCACTATGTACAGAGTCATACAGAGCAGGAGGCCCAATTCATACCCTTTTCACTATTTACAGAGTCATACAGTCCAGGAGGCCCATTTCGTACCTTTCACACTATTTACAGAATCATACAGTGCAGGAGGCCCATTTCGTACCATTCTCACTATTTACAGGGTCATACCGTGCAGGAGGACCATCTTGTGTCCCACTCACTATTTACAGAGTCATACAGTGCAGTAGGCCCATTTCATACCCTTCTCACTATTTACAGAGTCATACAGTGCAGGAGGCCCATTCCATACCTTTCTCACTATTTACAGAGTCATACAGTGCAGCAGGCCCATTTCATACCGTTCTCACTATTTACAGAGTCATACAGAGCAGGAGGCCCATTTCATACCCTTCTCACTATTTACAGAGTCATACAGTACAGGACACCAATTTCGTACCCTGCTCACCATTTACAAAGTCATACAGTACAGGAGGCCCATTTCGTACCCTTCTCACTATTTACGGAGTCGTACAACGCAGGAGGCCCATTTCGTACCCTTCACACTATTTACGGAGTCGTACATCGCAGGAGGCCCATTTCGTACCGTTCTCAATATTTACCGAGTCATACAGTGCAGGAATCACATTTTGTACCCTTCTCACTATGTACAGAGCCATACAGTGCAGGAGGTCCACCGTGTGTCCCTCTCACTATTTACAGTCATACAGTGCAGGAGGACCATTTCGTAACTTTCTCAATATGTACAGAGCCATACAGTGCAGGAGGCCCATCTTGTGTCCTTCTCAATATTTACAGAGTCATACAGAGCAGGAGGCACAATTCGTACCCTTCTCACTATTTACAGAGTCATACAGTCCAGGAGGCCCATTTCGTACCTTTCACACTATTTACAGAATCATACAGTGCAGGAGGCCCATTTAGTACCATTCTCACTACTTACAGGGTCATACAGTGCAGGAGGCCCATTTCGTACCCTTCTCACTATTTACAGAGTCATACAGTCCAGGAGGCCCATTTCGTACCTTTCACACTATTTACAGAATCATACAGTGCAGGAGGCCCATTTCGTACCCTTCTCACTATTTACAGATCCGTACAGTGCAGGAGGCCCATTTCGTACCATTCTCACTACTTACAGGGTCATACAGTGCAGGAGGCCCATTTCGTACCCTTCTCACTATTTACAGAGTCATACAGGGCAGTAGGCCCATTTCATACCATTCTCACCATTTAAAGAGTCATACAGTACAGGAGGCCCATTTCGTACCCATCTAACTATTTACAGTCATACAGTGCAGGAGGCCCATCTGGTGTCCCTCTCACTATGTACAGAGTCATACAGAGCAGGAGGCCCAATTCGTACCCTTCTCACTATTTACAGAGTCATACAGTCCAGGAGGCCCATTTCGTACCTTACACACTATTTACAGTCATACAGTGCAGGAGGCCCATCTGGTCTCCCTCTCACTATGTACAGAGTCATACAGAGCAGGAGGCCCAATTCGTACCCTTTTCACTATTTACAGAGTCATACAGTCCAGGAGGCCCATTTCGTACCTTTCACACTATTTACAGAATCATACAGTGCAGGAGGCCCATTTCGTATCATTCTCACTATTTACAGGGTCATACCGTGCAGGAGGACCATCTTGTGTCCCACTCACTATTTACAGAGTCATAAGGTGCAGGAGGCCGATTTCATATCCTTCTCACTAAGTACAGAGTCATACAGTGCAGGAGGACCAAATCGTACCCTTCCCACTACGTACAGAGCCATACAGTGCAGGAGGCCCAATTCGTACCCATCTCACTAATTACATAGTCATACAGTGCAGGAGGCCCATTTCATACCATTCTCACTATTTACAGAGTCATACAGTGCAGGAGGCCCATCTTGTGTCCTTCACACTATTTACAGAGGCATACAGTGCAGGAGGACCATTTCGTACTCTTCTCAATATTTACAGTGTCAAACAGTGCAGGAATCACATTTCGTACCCTTCTCACTATGTACAGAGTCATACACTACAGGATGCCCATTTCGTACCCTTCTCACTACTTACAGAGTCATACAATGCAGGAGGTACATTTCCTACCTTTCTCACTATGTACAGAGTCATACAGTGCAGGAGCCCATTTCGTAGCCTTCTCACTATTTACAGAGCCATGCAGTGCAGGAGGCACATTTCCTACCTTTCTCACTATGTACAGAGCCATAAAGTGCAGGAGGCCCATCTTGTGTCCTTCTCACTATATACAGAGTCATACAATGCAAGAGGCCCATTTAGTACCCTTCTCACTATTTACAGAGTCATACAGGGCAGTAGGCTCATTTCATACCATTCTCACCATTTAAAGAGTCATACAGTACAGGAGGCCCATTTCGTACCCATCTAACTATTTACAGTCGAACAGTGCAGGAGGCCCATCTGGTGTCCCTCTCACTATGTACAGAGTCATACAGAGCAGGACGCCCAATTCGTACCCTTCTCACTATTTACAGAGTCATACAGTCCAGGAGGCCCATTTCGTACCTTTCACACTATTTACAGTCATAGAGTGCAGGAGGCCCATTTCGTACCATTCTCACTATTTACAGGGTCATACCATGCAGGAGGACCATCTTGTGTCCCACTCACTATTTACAGAGTCATAAGGTGCAGGAGGCCGATTTCATATCCTTCTCACTAAGTACAGAGTCATACAGTGCAGGAGGCCCATTTCATACCCTTCTCACTATGTACAGATTCGTACAGTGCAGGAGGCCTATTTCGTACCCTTCTCACTATTTCCAGTCATACACTGCAGGAGGACCATTCAATACCCTTCTCACTATGTACAACGCCATACAGTGCAGCAGGTCAATTTCATACCATTCTCACTATATACAGAGTCATACAGTGCAGGAGGTCCACCGTGTGTCCCTCTCACTATGTTCAGAGTCATACAGTGCAGGAGGCCCAAATCATACCCTTCCCACTACGTACAGAGCCATACAGTGCAGGAGGCCCAATTCGTACCCATCTCACTAATTACTTAGTCATACAGTGCAGAAGGCCGATCTTGTGTCCTTTTCACTATTTACAGAGTCATACAGTGCAGTAGGCCCAATTCGTACCCTTCTCACTATTTACAGAGTCATACAGTCCAGGAGGCCCATTTCGTACCTTACACACTATTTACAGTCATACAGTGCAGGAGGCCCATCTGGTGTCCCTCTCACTATGTACAGAGTCATACAGTCCAGGAGGCCCATTTCGTACCTTTCACACTATTTACAGAATCATACAGTGCAGGAGGCCCATTTCGTACCATTCTCACTATTTACAGGGTCATACCGTGCAGGAGGACCATCTTGTGTCCCACTCACTATTTACAGAGTCATAAGGTGCAGGAGGCCGATTTCATATCCTTCTCACTAAGTGCAGAGTCATACAGTGCAGGAGGCCCATTTCATACCCTTCTCACTATGTACAGATTCGTACAGTGAAGGAGGCCTATTTCGTACCCTTCTCACTATTTCCAGTCATACACTGCAGGAGGACCATTCAATACCCTTCTCACTATGTACAACGCCATACAGTGCAGCAGGCCCATTTCATACCATTCTCACTATATACAGAGTCATACAGTGCAGGAGGTCCACCGTGTGTCCCTCTCACTATGTTCAGAGTCATACAGTGCAGGAGGCCCAAATCGTACACTTCCCACTACGTACAGAGCCATACAGTGCAGGAGGCCCAATTCGTACCCATCTCACTAATTACATAGTCATACAGTGCAGTAGGCCCATTTCATACCCTTCTCACTATTTACAGAGTCATACAGTGCAGGAGGCCCATTTCATACCATTCTCACTATTTACAGAGTCATACAGTGCAGGAGGCCCATCTTGTGTCCTTCTCACTATTTACAGAGGCATACAGTGCAGGAGGACCATTTCATACTCTTCTCAATATTTACAGAGTCAAACAGTGCAGGAATCACATTTCGTACCCTTCTCACTATGTACAGAGTCATACACTACAGGAGGCCCATTTCGTACCCTTCTCACTACTTACAGAGTCATACAATGCAGGAGGTACATTTCCTACCTTTCTCACTATGTACAGAGTCATACAGTGCAGGAGCCCATTTCGTAGCTTTCTCACTATTTACAGAGTCATACAGTGCAGGAGGCACATTTCCTACCTTTCTCACTATGTACAGAGCCATACAGTGCAGGAGGCCCATCTTGTGTCCTTCTCACTATATACAGAGTCATACAATGCAAGAGGCCCATTTCGTACCCTTCTCACTATTTACAGAGTCATACAGGGCAGTAGGCCCATTTCATACCATTCTCACCATTTAAAGAGTCATACAGTACAAGAGGCCCATTTCGTACCCATCTAACTATTTACAGTCGTACAGTGCAGGAGGCCCATCTGGTGTCCCTCTCACTATGTACAGAGTCATACAGAGCAGGAGGCCCAATTCGTACCCTTCTCACTATTTACAGAGTCATACAGTCCAGGAGGCCCATTTCGTACCTTTCACACTATTTACAGTCATACAGTGCAGGAGGCCCATCTGGTGTCCCTCTCACTATGTACAGAGTCATACAGAGCAGGAGGCCCAATTCATACCCTTTTCACTATTTACAGAGTCATACAGTGCAGGAGGCCCATTTCGTACCATTCTCACTATTTACAGGGTCATACCGTGCAGGAGGACCATCTTGTGTCCCACTCACTATTTACAGAGTCATACAGTGCAGTAGGCCCATTTCATACCCTTCTCACTATTTACAGAGTCATACAGTCCAGGAGGCCCATTTTGTACCTTTCACACTATTTACAGAATCATACAGTGCAGGAGGCCCATTTCGTACTATTCTCACTATTTACAGGGTCATACCATGCAGGAGGACCATCTTGTGTCCCACTCACTATTTGCAGAGTCATAAGGTGCAGGAGGCCCATTTCATACCCTTCTCACTATGTACAGAGTCATACAGTGCAGGAGGCCCATTTCATACCCTTCTCACTATGTACAGATTCGTACAGTGCAGGAGGCCTATTTCGTACCCTTCTCACTATTTCCAGTCATACACTGCAGGAGGACCATTCAATACCTTTCTCACTATGTACAACGCCATACAGTGCAGCAGGCCCATTTCATACCATTCTCACTATATACAGAGTCATACAGTGCAGGAGGTCCACCGTGTGTCCCTCTCACTATGTTCAGAGTCATACAGTGCAGGAGGCCCAAATCATACCCTTCCCACTACGTACAGAGCCATACAGTGCAGGAGGCCCAATTCGTACCCATCTCACTAATTACTTAGTCATACAGTGCAGAAGGCCGATCTTGTGTCCTTTTCACTATTTACAGAGTCATACAGTGCAGTAGGCCCAATTCGTACCCTTCTCACTATTTACAGAGTCATACAGTCCAGGAGGCCCATTTCGTACCTTACACACTATTTACAGTCATACAGTGCAGGAGGCCCATCTGGTGTCCCTCTCACTATGTACAGAGTCATACAGTCCAGGAGGCCCATTTCGTACCTTTCACACTATTTACAGAATCATACAGTGCAGGAGGCCCATTTCGTACCATTCTCACTATTTACAGGGTCATACCGTGCAGGAGGACCATCTTGTGTCCCACTCACTATTTACAGAGTCATAAGGTGCAGGAGGCCGATTTCATATCCTTCTCACTAAGTGCAGAGTCATACAGTGCAGGAGGCCCATTTCATACCCTTCTCACTATGTACAGATTCGTACAGTGAAGGAGGCCTATTTCGTACCCTTCTCACTATTTCCAGTCATACACTGCAGGAGGACCATTCAATACCCTTCTCACTATGTACAACGCCATACAGTGCAGCAGGCCCATTTCATACCATTCTCACTATATACAGAGTCATACAGTGCAGGAGGTCCACCGTGTGTCCCTCTCACTATGTTCAGAGTCATACAGTGCAGGAGGCCCAAATCGTACACTTCCCACTACGTACAGAGCCATACAGTGCAGGAGGCCCAATTCGTACCCATCTCACTAATTACATAGTCATACAGTGCAGTAGGCCCATTTCATACCCTTCTCACTATTTACAGAGTTTTACAGTGCAGGAGGCCCATTTCATACCATTCTCACTATTTACAGAGTCATACAGTGCAGGAGGCCCATCTTGTGTCCTTCTCACTATTTACAGAGGCATACAGTGCAGGAGGACCATTTCATACTCTTCTCAATATTTACAGAGTCAAACAGTGCAGGAATCACATTTCGTACCCTTCTCACT
The DNA here is from genome assembly GCF_048418815.1 of Hemitrygon akajei. Lineage (NCBI taxonomy): Eukaryota > Metazoa > Chordata > Chondrichthyes > Myliobatiformes > Dasyatidae > Hemitrygon > Hemitrygon akajei. Next base: position 107,459,817 of record NC_133128.1, on the reverse strand, counting down.
ATGTACAGAGTCATACACTACAGGAGGCCCATTTCGTACCCTTCTCACTACTTACAGAGTCATACAATGCAGGAGGTACATTTCCTACCTTTCTCACTATGTACAGAGTCATACAGTGCAGGAGCCCATTTCGTAGCTTTCTCACTATTTACAGAGTCATACAGTGCAGGAGGCACATTTCCTACCTTTCTCACTATGTACAGAGCCATACAGTGCAGGAGGCCCATCTTGTGTCCTTCTCACTATATACAGAGTCATACAATGCAAGAGGCCCATTTCGTACCCTTCTCACTATTTACAGAGTCATACAGGGCAGTAGGCCCATTTCATACCATTCTCACCATTTAAAGAGTCATACAGTACAAGAGGCCCATTTCGTACCCATCTAACTATTTACAGTCGTACAGTGCAGGAGGCCCATCTGGAGTCCCTCTCACTATGTACAGAGTCATACAGAGCAGGAGGCCCAATTCGTACCCTTCTCACTATTTACAGAGTCATACAGTCCAGGAGGCCCATTTCGTACCTTTCACACTATTTACAGTCATACAGTGCAGGAGGCCCATCTGGTGTCCCTCTCACTATGTACAGAGTCATACAGAGCAGGAGGCCCAATTCATACCCTTTTCACTATTTACAGAGTCATACAGTGCAGGAGGCCCATTTCGTACCATTCTCACTATTTACAGGGTCATACCGTGCAGGAGGACCATTTTGTGTCCCACTCACTATTTACAGAGTCATACAGTGCAGTAGGCCCATTTCATACCCTTCTCACTATTTACAGAGTCATACAGTCCAGGAGGCCCATTTCGTACCTTTCACACTATTTACAGAATCATACAGTGCAGGAGGCCCATTTCGTACCATTCTCACTATTTACAGGGTCATACCATGCAGGAGGCCCATTTCATACCCTTCTCACTATGTACAGATTCGTACAGTGCAGGAGGCCTATTTCGTACCCTTCTCACTATTTCCAGTCATACACTGCAGGAGGACCATTCAATACCTTTCTCACTATGTACAACGCCATACAGTGCAGCAGGCCCATTTCATACCATTCTCACTATATACAGAGTCATACAGTGCAGGAGGTCCACCGTGTGTCCCTCTCACTATGTTCAGAGTCATACAGTGCAGGAGGCCCAAATCATACCCTTCCCACTACGTACAGAGCCATACAGTGCAGGAGGCCCAATTCGTACCCATCTCACTAATTACATAGTCATACAGTGCAGAAGGCCGATCTTGTGTCCTTTTCACTATTTACAGAGTCATACAGTGCAGTAGGCCCATTTCATACCCTTCTCACTATTTACAGAGTCATACAGTCCAGGAGGCCCATTTCGTACCTTACACACTATTTACAGTCATACAGTGCAGGAGGCCCATCTGGTGTCCCTCTCACTATGTACAGAGTCATACAGTCCAGGAGGCCCATTTCGTACCTTTCACACTATTTACAGAATCATACAGTGCAGGAGGCCCATTTCGTACCATTCTCACTATTTACAGGGTCATACCGTGCAGGAGGACCATCTTGTGTCCCACTCACTATTTACAGAGTCATAAGGTGCAGGAGGCCGATTTCATATCCTTCTCACTAAGTGCAGAGTCATACAGTGCAGGAGGCCCATTTCATACCCTTCTCACTATGTACAGATTCGTACAGTGAAGGAGGCCTATTTCGTACCCTTCTCACTATTTCCAGTCATACACTGCAGGAGGACCATTCAATACCCTTCTCACTATGTACAACGCCATACAGTGCAGCAGGCCCATTTCATACCATTCTCACTATATACAGAGTCATACAGTGCAGGAGGTCCACCGTGTGTCCCTCTCACTATGTTCAGAGTCATACAGTGCAGGAGGCCCAAATCGTACACTTCCCACTACGTACAGAGCCATACAGTGCAGGAGGCCCAATTCGTACCCATCTCACTAATTACATAGTCATACAGTGCAGTAGGCCCATTTCATACCCTTCTCACTATTTACAGAGTCATACAGTGCAGGAGGCCCATTTCATACCATTCTCACTATTTACAGAGTCATACAGTGCAGGAGGCCCATCTTGTGTCCTTCTCACTATTTACAGAGGCATACAGTGCAGGAGGACCATTTCATACTCTTCTCAATATTTACAGAGTCAAACAGTGCAGGAATCACATTTCGTACCCTTCTCACTATGTACAGAGTCATACACTACAGGAGGCCCATTTCGTACCCTTCTCACTACTTACAGAGTCATACAATGCAGGAGGTACATTTCCTACCTTTCTCACTATGTACAGAGTCATACAGTGCAGGAGCCCATTTCGTAGCTTTCTCACTATTTACAGAGTCATACAGTGCAGGAGGCACATTTCCTACCTTTCTCACTATGTACAGAGCCATACAGTGCAGGAGGCCCATCTTGTGTCCTTCTCACTATATACAGAGTCATACAATGCAAGAGGCCCATTTCGTACCCTTCTCACTATTTACAGAGTCATACAGGGCAGTAGGCCCATTTCATACCATTCTCACCATTTAAAGAGTCATACAGTACAAGAGGCCCATTTCGTACCCATCTAACTATTTACAGTCGTACAGTGCAGGAGGCCCATCTGGAGTCCCTCTCACTATGTACAGAGTCATACAGAGCAGGAGGCCCAATTCGTACCCTTCTCACTATTTACAGAGTCATACAGTCCAGGAGGCCCATTTCGTACCTTTCACACTATTTACAGTCATACAGTGCAGGAGGCCCATCTGGTGTCCCTCTCACTATGTACAGAGTCATACAGAGCAGGAGGCCCAATTCATACCCTTTTCACTATTTACAGAGTCATACAGTGCAGGAGGCCCATTTCGTACCATTCTCACTATTTACAGGGTCATACCGTGCAGGAGGACCATTTTGTGTCCCACTCACTATTTACAGAGTCATACAGTGCAGTAGGCCCATTTCATACCCTTCTCACTATTTACAGAGTCATACAGTCCAGGAGGCCCATTTCGTACCTTTCACACTATTTACAGAATCATACAGTGCAGGAGGCCCATTTCGTACCATTCTCACTATTTACAGGGTCATACCATGCAGGAGGCCCATTTCATACCCTTCTCACTATGTACAGATTCGTACAGTGCAGGAGGCCTATTTCGTACCCTTCTCACTATTTCCAGTCATACACTGCAGGAGGACCATTCAATACCTTTCTCACTATGTACAACGCCATACAGTGCAGCAGGCCCATTTCATACCATTCTCACTATATACAGAGTCATACAGTGCAGGAGGTCCACCGTGTGTCCCTCTCACTATGTTCAGAGTCATACAGTGCAGGAGGCCCAAATCATACCCTTCCCACTACGTACAGAGCCATACAGTGCAGGAGGCCCAATTCGTACCCATCTCACTAATTACATAGTCATACAGTGCAGAAGGCCGATCTTGTGTCCTTTTCACTATTTACAGAGTCATACAGTGCAGTAGGCCCATTTCATACCCTTCTCACTATTTACAGAGTCATACAGTGCAGGAGGCCCATTTCATACCATTCTCACTATTTACAGAGTCATACAGTGCAGGAGGCCCATCTTGTGTCCTTCTCACTATTTACAGAGGCATACAGTGCAGGAGGACCATTTCGTACTCTTCTCAATATTTACAGAGTCAAACAGTGCAGGAATCACATTTCGTACCCTTCTCACTATGTACAGAGTGATACACTACAGGAGGCCCATTTCGTACCCTTCTCACTACTTACAGAGTCATACAATGCAGGAGGTACATTTCCTACCTTTCTCACTATGTACAGAGTCATACAGTGCGGGAGCCCATTTCCTACCTTTCTCACTATGTACAGAGCCATACAGTGCAGGAGGCCCATCTTGTGTCCGTCTCACTATATACAGAGTCATACAGTGCAAGAGGCCCCATTTCGTACCCTTCTCACTATTCACAGAGTCATACAGGGCAGTAGGCCCATTTCATACCATTCTCACCATTTAAAGAGTCATACAGTACAGGAGGCCCATTTCGTACCCATCTAACTATTTACAGTCATACAGTGCAGGAGGCCCATCTGGTGTCCCTCTCACTATGTACAGAGTCATACAGAGCAGGAGGCCCAATTCGTACCCTTCTCACTATTTACAGAGTCATACAGTCCAGGAGGCCCATTTCGTACCTTTCACACTATTTACAGTCATACAGTGCAGGAGGCCCATCTGGTGTCCCTCTCACTATGTACAGAGTCATACAGAGCAGGAGGCCCAATTCATACCCTTTTCACTATTTACAGAGTCATACAGTGCAGGAGGCCCATTTCGTACCATTCTCACTATTTACAGGGTCATACCGTGCAGGAGGACCATCTTGTGTCCCACTCACTATTTACAGAGTCATACAGTGCAGTAGGCCCATTTCATACCCTTCTCACTATTTACAGAGTCATACAGTGCAGGAGGCCCATTTCATACCCTTCTCACTATTTACAGAGTCATACAGTGCAGGAGGCCCATTTCATACCCTTCTCACTATTTACAGAGTCATACAGTGCAGCAGGCCCATTTCATACCGTTCTCACTATTTACAGAGTCATACAGAGCAGGAGGCCCATTTCATACCCTTCTCACTATTTACAGAGTCATACAGTGCAGGAGGCCCATTTCATACCCTTCTCACTATTTACAGAGTCATACAGAGCAGGAGGCCCATTTCATACCCTTCTCACTATTTACAGAGTCATACAGTGCAGCAGGCCCATTTCATACCCTTCTCACTATTTACAGAGCCATACAGTGCAGGAGGCCCAATTCGTACCCTTCTCACTAATTACATAGCCATACAGTGCAGAAGGCCGATCTTGTGTCCTTCTCACAATTTACAGAGTCATACAGTGCAGTAGGCCCATTTCATACCCTTCTCACTATTTACAGAGTCATACAGTGCAGGAGGCCCATTTCATACCCTTCTCACTATATACAGAGTCATACAGTACAGGACGCCAATTTCGTACCCTGCTCACCATTTACAAAGTCATACAGTACAGGAGGCCCATTTCGTACCCTTCTCACTATTTACGGAGTCGTACAACGCAGGAGGCCCATTTTTTACCCTTCTCACTATTTACGGAGTAGTACAACGCAGGAGGCCCATTTCGTACCCTTCACACTATTTACGGAGTCGTACAACGCAGGAGGCCCATTTCGTACCGTTCTCAATATTTACCGAGTCAAACAGTGCAGGAATCACATTTTCTACCCTTCTCACTATGTACAGAGCCATACAATGCAGGAGGTCCACCGTGTGTCCCTCTCACTATTTACAGTCATACAGTGCAGGAGGACCATTTCGTAACTTTCTCACTATGTACAGAGCCATACAGTGCAGGAGGCCGATCTAGTGTCCTTCTCACTATTTACAGAGGCATACAGTGCAGCAGGCCCATTTCATACCATTCTCATTATTTACATAGTCATAAAATGCAGGAGGCCCATCTTGTGTCCTTCTCACTATTTACAGAGGCATACAGTGTAGCAGGCCCATTTCATACCATTCTCACTATTTACAGAGTCATACAGTGCAGTAGGCCCATTTCATACCCTTCTCACTATTTACAGAGTCATACACTGCAGGAGGCCCATTTCATACTCTTCTCACTATTTACAGAGTCATACAGTACAGGACGCCAATTTCGTACCCTGCTCACTATTTACGGAGTCGTGCAACGCAGGAGGCCCATTTTGTACCCTTCTCACTATTTACAGAGTCATACAGTGCAGGAGGCCCATTTCGTACCATTCTCACTATTTACAGAGTCATACAGTACAGGATGCCAATTTCGTACCCTGCTCACCATTTAGAAAGTCATACAGTACAGGAGGCCCATTTCGTACCATTCTCACTATGTACTGAGTCATACAGTACAGGAGGCCCATTTCGTACCCTTCTCACTACTTACAGAGTCATACAATGCAGGAGGTACATTTCCTACCTTTCTCACTATGTACAGAGCCATACAGTGCAGGAGCCCATTTCGTAGCCTTCTCACTATATACAGAGGCATACAGTGCAAGAGGCCCATTTCGTACCATTCTCACTATTTACAGAGTCATACAGGGCAGTAGGCCCATTTCATAGCATTCTCACCATTTAAAGAGTCATACAGTACAGGAGGCCCATTTCGTACCCATCTAACTATTTACAGTCATACAGTGCAGGAGGCCCATCTGGTGTCCCTCTCACTATGTACAGAGTCATACAGAGCAGGAGGCCCAATTCGTACCCTTCTCACTATTTACAGAGTCATACAGTCCAGGAGGCCCATTTCGTACCTTTCACACTTTTTACAGTCATACAGTGCAGGAGGCCCATCTGGTGTCCCTCTGACTATGTACAGAGTCATACTGAGAAGGAGGCCCAATTCATACCCTTTTCACTATTTACAGAGTCATACAGTCCAGGAGGCCCATTTCGTAACTTTCACACTATGTACAGAATCATACAGTGCAGGAGGCCCATTTCGTACCATTCTTACTATTTACAGGGTCATACCGTGCAGGAGGACCATCTTGTGTCCCACTCACTATTTACAGAGTCATACAGTGCAGTAGGCCCATTTCATACCCTTCTCACTATTTACAGAGTCATACAGTGCAGGAGGCCCATTCCATACCCTTCTCACTATTTACAGAGTCATACAGTGCAGCAGGCCCATTTCATACCGTTCTCACTATTTACAGAGTCATACAGAGCAGGAGGCCCATTTCATACCCTTCTCACTATTTACAGAGTCATACAGTGCAGCAGGCCCATTTCATACCCTTCTCACTATTTACAGAGTCATACAGTGCAGGAGGCCGAAATCGTACCCTTCCCACTACGTACAGAGCCATACAGTGCAGGAGGCCCAATTCGTACCCTTCTCACTAAGTACATAGTCATACAGTGCAGAAGGCCGATCTTGTGTCCTTCTCACTATTTACAGAGTCATACAGTGCAGTAGGCCCATTTCATACCCTTCTCACTATTTACAGAGTCATACAGTGCAGGAGGCCCATTTCATACCCTTCTCACTATTTACAGAGTCATACAGTACAGGACACCAATTTCGTACCCTGCTCACCATTTACAAAGTCATACAGTACAGGAGGCCCATTTCGTACCCTTCTCACTATTTACGGAGTCGTACAACGCAGAAGGCCCATTTCATACCCTTCTCACTATTTACAGAGTCGTACAGTACAGGACGCCAATTTCGTACCCTGCACACTATTTACGGAGTCGTACAATGCAGGAGGCCCATTTTGTACCTTCTCACTGTTTACAGAGTCATACAGTGCAGGAGGCCCATTTCGTACCCTTCTCACTATTTACGGAGTCATACAACGCAGGAGGCCCATTTCGTACCCTTTTCACTATTTACAGAGTCATACAGTGCAGGAGGACCATTTCGTGCTCTTCTCAATATTTACAGGGTCATACAGAGCAGGAGGCACAATTCGTACCCTTCTCACTATTTACAGAGTCATACAGTCCAGGAGGCCCATTTCGTACCTTTCACACTATTTACAGAATCATACAGTGCAGGAGGCCCATTTCGTACCATTCTCACTACTTACAGGGTCATACAGTGCAGGAGGCCCATTTCGTACCCTTCTCACTATTTACAGAGTCATACAGTCCAGGAGGCCCATTTCGTACCTTTCACACTATTTATAGAATCATACAGTGCAGGAGGCCCATTTCGTACCCTTCTCACTATTTACAGATCTGTACAGTGCAGGAGGCCCATTTCGTACCATTCTCACTACTTACAGTGTCATACCGTGCAGGAGGCCCATTTCGTACCCTTCTCACTATTTACAGAGTCATACAGGGCAGTAGGCCCATTTCATACCATTCTCACCATTTAAAGAGTCATACAGTACAGGAGGCCCATTTCGTACCCATCTAACTATTTACAGTCATACAGTGCAGGAGGCCCATCTGGTGTCCCTCTCACTATGTACAGAGTCATACAGAGCAGGAGGCCCAATTCGTACCCTTCTCACTATTTACAGAGTCATACAGTCCAGGAGGCCCATTTCGTACCTTACACACTATTTACAGTCATACAGTGCAGGAGGCCCATCTGGTGTCCCTCTGACTATGTACAGAGTCATACAGTCCAGGAGGCCCATTTTGTACCTTTCACACTATTTACAGAATCATACAGTGCAGGAGGCCCATTTCGTACCATTCTCACTATTTACAGGGTCATACCGTGCAGGAGGACCATCTTGTGTCCCACTCACTATTTACAGAGTCATAAGGTGCAGGAGGCCGATTTCATATCCTTCTCACTAAGTACAGAGTCATACAGTGCAGGAGGCCCATTTCATACCCTTCTCACTATGTACAGATTCGTACAGTGCAGGAGGCCTATTTCGTACCCTTCTCACTATTTCCAGTCATACACTGCAGGAGGACCATTCAATACCCTTCTCAGTATGTACAACGCCATACAGTGCAGCAGGCCCATTTCATACCATTCTCACTATATACAGAGTCATACAGTGCAGGAGGTCCACCGTGTGTCCCTCTCACTATGTTCAGAGTCATACAGTGCAGGAGGCCCAAATCGTACCCTTCCCACTACGTACAGTGCCATACAGTGCAGGAGGCCCAATTCGTACCCATCTCACTAATTACATAGTCATACAGTGCAGAAGGCCGATCTTGTGTCCTTTTCACTATTTACAGAGTCATACAGTGCAGTAGGCCCATTTCATACCCTTCTCACTATTTACAGAGTCATACAGTGCTGGAGGCCCATTTCATACCATTCTCACTATTTACAGAGTCATACAGTGCAGGAGGCACATCTTGTGTCCTTCTCACTATTTACAGAGGCATACAGTGCAGGAGGACCATTTCGTACTCTTCTCAATATTTACAGAGTCAAACAGTGCAGGAATCACATTTCGTACCCTTCTCACTATGTACAGAGTCATACAGTACAGGAGGCCCATTTCGTACCCTTCTCACTACTTACAGAGTCATACAATGCAGGAGGTACATTTCCTACCTTTCTCACTATGTACAGAGTCATACAGTGCAGGAGCCCATTTCGTAGCCTTCTCACTATTTACAGAGTCATACAGTGCAGGAGGTACATTTCCTACCTTTCTCACTATGTACAGAGTCATACAGAGCAGGAGGCCCAATTCGTACCCTTCTCACTATTTACAGAGTCATACAGTCCAGGAGACCCATTTCGTACCTTTCACACTATTTACAGTCATACAGTGCAGGAGGCCCATCTGGTGTCCCTCTCACTATGTACAGAGTCATACAGAGCAGGAGGCCCAATTCATACCCTTTTCACTATTTACAGAGTCATACAGTGCAGGAGGCCCATTTCGTACCATTCTCACTATTTACAGGGTCATACCGTGCAGGAGGACCATCTTGTGTCCCACTCACTATTTACAGAGTCATACAGTGCAGTAGGCCCATTTCATACCCTTCTCACTATTTACAGAGTCATACAGTGCAGGAGGCCCATTTCATACCCTTCTCACTATTTACAGAGTCATACAGTGCAGCAGGCCCATTTTATACTGTTCTCACTATTTACAGAGTCATACAGAGCAGGAGGACCATTTCATACCCTTCTCACTATTTACAGAGTCATACAGTGCAGCAGGCCCATTTCATACCCTTCTCACTATTTACAGAGTCATACAGTGCAGGAGGCCCAAATCGTACCCTTCCCACTACGTACAGAGCCATACAGTGCAGGAGGCCCAATTCGTACCCTTCTCACTAATTACATAGCCATACAGTGCAGAAGGCCGATCTTGTGTCCTTCTCACTATTTACAGAGTCATACAGTGCAGTAGGCCCATTTCATACCCTTCTCACTATTTACAGAGTCATACAGTGCAGGAGGCCCATTTCATACCCTTCACACTATTTACAGAGTCATACAGTACAGGACGCCAATTTCGTACCCTGCTCACCATTTACAAAGTCATACAGTACAGGAGGCCCATTTCATACCCTTCTCACTATTTACGGAGTCGTACAACGCAGGAGGCCCATTTTGTACCCTTCTCACTATTTACGGAGTCGTACAACGCAGGAGGCCCATTTCGTACCCTTCACACTATTTACGGAGTCGTACAACGCAGGAGGCCCATTTCGTACCGTTCTCAATATTTACCGAGTCATACAATGCAGGAATCACATTTCGTACCCTTCTCACTATGTACAGAGCCATACAGTGCAGGAGGTCCACCGTGTGTCCCTCTCACTATTTACAGTCATACAGTGCAGGAGTACCATTTCGTAACTTTCTCACTATGTACAGAGCCATACAGTGCAGGAGGCCGATCTTCTGTCCTTCTCACTATTTACAGAGGCATACAGTGCAGTAGGCCGATCTTCTGTCCTTCTCACTATTTACAGAGGCATACAGTGCAGTAGGCCCATTTCATACCCTTCTCACTATTTACAGAGTCATACACTGCAGGAGGCCCATTTCATACCCTTCTCACTATTTACAGAGTCATACAGTACAGGACGCCAATTTCGTACCCTGCTCACTATTTACGGAGTCGTACAACGCAGGAGGCCAATTTCGTACCTTTCACACTATTTACAGAATCATACAGTGCAGGAGGCCCATTTCGTACCATTCTCACTACTTACAGGGTCATACAGAGCAGGAGGCCCATTTCGTACCATTCTCACTATTTACAGGGTCATACCGTGCAGGAGGACCATCTTGTGTCCCACTCACTATTTACAGAGTCATAAGGTGCAGGAGGCCGATTTCATATCCTTCTCACTAAGTACAGAGTCATACAGTGCAGGAGGCCCATTTCATACCCTTCTCACTATTTCCAGTCATACACTGCAGGAGGACCATTCAATACCCTTCTCACTATGTATAACGCCATACAGTGCAGCAGGCCCATTTCATACCATTCTCACTATATACAGAGTCATACAGTGCAGGAGGTCCACCGTGTGTCCATCTCACTATGTTCAGAGTCATACAGTGCAGGAGGCCGAAATCGTACCCTTCCCACTACGTACAGAGCCATACAGTGCAGGAGGCCCAATTAGTACCCATCTCACTAATTACATAGTCATACAGTGCAGAAGGCCGATCTTGAGTCCTTTTCACTATTTACAGAGTCATACAGTGCAGTAGGCCCATTTCATACCCTTCTCACTATTTACAGAGTCATACAGTGCAGGAGGCCCATTTCATACCATTCTCACTATTTACAGAGTCATACAGTGCAGGAGGCCCATCTTGTGTCCTTCTCACTATGTACTGAGTCATACAGTACAGGAGGCCCATTTCGTACCCTTCTCACTACTTACAGAGTCATACAATGCAGGAGGTACATTTCCTACCTTTCTCACTATGTACAGAGCCATACAGTGCAGGAGCCCATTTCGTAGCCTTCTCACTATATACAGAGTCATACAGTGCAAGAGGCCCATTTCGTACCATTCTCACTATTTACAGAGTCATACAGGGCAGTAGGCCCATTTCATAGCATTCTCACCATTTAAAGAGTCATACAGTACAGGAGGCCCATTTCGTACCCATCTAACTATTTACAGTCATACAGTGCAGGAGGCCCATCTGGTGTCCCCTCTCACTATGTACAGAGTCATACAGAGCAGGAGGCCCAATTCGTACCCTTCTCACTATTTACAGAGTCATACAGTCCAGGAGGCCCATTTCGTACCTTTCACACTATTTACAGTCATACAGTGCAGGAGGCCCATCTGGTGTCCCTCTGACTATGTACAGAGTCATACAGAGCAGGAGGCCCATTTCGTAACTTTCACACTATTTACAGAATCATACAGTGCAGGAGGCCCATTTCGTACCATTCTCACTATTTACAGGGTCATACCGTGCAGGAGGACCATCTTGTGTCCCACTCACTATTTACAGAGTCATACAGTGCAGTAGGCCCATTTCATACCCTTCTCACTATTTACAGAGTCATACAGTGCAGGAGGCCCATTCCCTACCCTTCTCACTATTTACAGAGTCATACATTGCAGCAGGCCCATTTCATACCGTTCTCACTATTTACAGAGTCATACAGAGCAGGAGGCCCATTTCATACCCTTCTCACTATTTACAGAGTCATACAGTGCAGCAGGCCCATTTCATACCCTTCTCACTATTTACAGAGTCATACAGTGCAGGAGGCCCTAATCGTACCCTTCCCACTACGTACAGAGCCATACAGTGCAGGAGGCCCAATTCGTTGCCTTCTCACTAATTACATAGCCATATAGTGCAGAAGGCCGATCTTGTGTCCTTCTCACTATTTACAGAGTCATACAGTGCAGTAGGCCCATTTCATACCCTTCTCACTATTTACAGAGTCATACAGTGCAGGAGGCCCATTTCGTACCATTCTCACTATTTACAGGGTCATACCGTGCAGGAGGACCATCTTGTGTCCCACTCACTATTTACAGAGTCATACAGTGCAGTAGGCCCATTTCATACCCTTCTCACTATTTACAGAGTCATACAGTGCAGGAGGCCCATTTCATACCCTTCTCACTATTTACAGACTCATACAGTGCAGCAGGCCCATTTCATACCGTTCTCACTATTTACAGAGTCATACAGAGCAGGAAGACCATTTCATACCCTTCTCACTATTTACAGAGTCATACAGTGCAGTAGGACCATTACGTACCCTTCTCACTATTTACAGAGTCATACAGTGCCGGAGGCCCATTTCATACCATTCTCACTATTTACAGAGTCATACAGTGCAGTAGGCCCATTTCATACCCTTTTCACTATTTACAGAGTCATACAGTGCAGTAGGCCCATTTCATACCCTTCTCACTATTTACAGAGTCATACAGTGCCGGAGGCCCAAATCGTACCCTTCCCACTACGTACAGAGCCATACAGTGCAGGAGGCCCAATTCGTACCCTTCTCACTAATTACATAGCCATACAGTGCAGAAGGCCGATCTTGTGTCCTTCTCACTATTTACAGAGTCATACAGTGCAGTAGGCCCATTTCATACCCTTCTCACTATTTACAGAGTCATACAGTGCAGGAGGCCCATTTCATACCCTTCACACTATTTACAGAGTCATACAGTACAGGACGCCAATTTCGTACCCTGCTCACCATTTACAAAGTCATACAGTACAGGAGGCCCATTTCATACCCTTCTCACTATTTACGGAGTCGTACAACGCAGGAGGCCCATTTTGTACCCTTCACACTATTTACGGAGTCGTACAACGCAGGAGGCCCATTTCGTACCGTTCTCAATATTTACCGAGTCATACAGTGCAGGAATCACATTTCGTACCCTTCTCACTATGTACAAAGCCATACAGTGCAGGAGGTCCACCGTGTGTCCCTCTCACTATTTACAGTCATACAGTGCAGGAGGACCATTTCGTAACTTTCTCACTATGTACAGAGCCATACAGTGCAGGAGGCCGATCTTGTGTCCTTCTCACTATTTACAGAGACATGCAGTGCAGTAGGCCCATTTCATACCCTTCTCACTATTTACAGAGTCATACACTGCAGGAGGCCCATTTCATACCCTTCTCACTATTTACAGAGTCATACAGTACAGGACGCCAATTTCGTACCCTGCTCACTATTTACGGAGTCGTACAACGCAGGAGGCCAATTTCGTACCTTTCACACTATTTACAGAATCATACAGTGCAGGAGGCCCATTTCGTACCATTCTCACTATTTACAGAGTCATACAGTCCATGAGGCCCATTTCGTACCTTTCACACTATTTACAGAATCATACAGTGCAGGAGGCCCATTTCGTACCCTTCTCACTATTTTACAGATCCGTACAGTGCAGGAGGCCCATTTCGTACCATTCTCACTACTTACAGGGTCATACAGTGCAGGAGGCCCATTTCGTACCCTTCTCACTATTTACAGAGTCATACAGGGCAGTAGGCCCATTTCATACCATTCTCACCATTTAAAGAGTCATACAGTACAGGAGGCCCATTTCGTACCCATCTAACTATTTACAGTCATACAGTGCAGGAGGCCCATCTGGTGTCCCTCTCACTATGTACAGAGTCATACAGAGCAGGAGGCCCAATTCGTACCCTTCTCACTATTTACAGAGTCATACAGTCCAGGAGGCCCATTTCGTACCTTACACACTATTTACAGTCATACAGTGCAGGAGGCCCATCTGGTGTCCCTCTCACTATGTACAGAGTCATACAGAGCAGGAGGCCCAATTCGTACCCTTTTCACTATTTACAGAGTCATACAGTCCAGGAGGCCCATTTCGTATCTTTCACACTATTTACAGAATCATACAGTGCAGGAGGCCCATTTCGTACCATTCTCACTATTTACAGGGTCATACCATGCAGGAGGACCATCTTGTGTCCCACTCACTATTTACAGAGTCATAAGGTGCAGGAGGCCGATTTCATATCCTTCTCACTAAGTACAGAGTCATACAGTGCAGGAGGCCCATTTCATACCCTTCTCACTATTTCCAGTCATACACTGCAGGAGGACCATTCAATACCCTTCTCACTATGTACAACGCCATACAGTGCAGCAGGCCCATTTCATACCATTCTCACTATATACAGAGTCATACAGTGCAGGAGGTCCACCGTGTGTCCATCTCACTATGTTCAGAGTCATACAGTACAGGAGGCCCAGATCGTACCCTTCCCACTACGTACAGAGCCATACAGTGCAGGAGGCCCAATTAGTACCCATCTCACTAATTACATAGTCATACAGTGCAGAAGGCCGATCTTGTGTCTTTTTCACTATTTACAGAGTCATACAGTGCAGTAGGCCCAATTCATACCCTTCTCACTATTTACAGAGTCATACAGTGCAGGAGGCCCATTTCATACCATTCTCACTATTTACAGAGTCATACAGTGCAGGAGGCCCATCTTGTGTCCTTCTCACTATGTACTGAGTCATACAGTACAGGAGGCCCATTTCGTACCCTTCTCACTACTTACAGAGTCATACAATGCAGGAGGTACATTTCCTACCTTTCTCACTATGTACAGAGCCATACAGTGCAGGAGCCCATTTCGTAGCCTTCTCACTATATACAGAGTCATACAGTGCAATAGGCCCATTTGGTACCATTCTCACTATTTACAGAGTCATACAGGGCAGTAGGCCCATTTCATAGCATTCTCACCATTTAAAGAGTCATACAGTACAGGAGGCCCATTTCGTACCCATCTAACTATTTACAGTCATACAATGCAGGAGGCCCATCTGGTGTCCCTCTCACTATGTACAGAATCATACAGAGCAGGAGGCCCAATTCGTACCCTTCTCACTATTTACAGAGTCATACATTCCAGGAGGCCCATTTCGTACCTTTCACACTATTTACAGTCATACAGTGCAGGAGGCCCATCTGGTGTCCCTCTGACTATGTACAGAGTCATACAGAGCAGGAGGCCCAATTCATACCCTTTTCACTATTTACAGAGTCATACAGTCCAGGAGGCCCATTTCGTAACTTTCACACTATTTACAGAATCAAACAGTGCAGGAGGCCCATTTCGTACCATTCTCACTATTTACAGGGTCATACCGTGCAGGAGGACCATCTTGTGTCCCACTCACTATTTACAGAGTCATACAGTGCAGTAGGCCCATTCCATACCCTTATCACTATTTACAGAGTCATACAGTGCAGCAGGCCCATTTCATACCCTTCTCACTATTTACAGAGTCATACAGAGCAGGAGGCCCATTTCATACCCTTCTCACTATTTACAGAGTCATACAGTGCAGCAGGCCCATTTCATACCCTTCTCACTATTTACAGAGTCATACAGTGCAGGAGGCCCAAATCGTACCCTTCCCACTACGTACAGAGCCATACAGTGCAGGAGGCCCAATTCGTACCCTTCTCACTAATTACATAGTCATACAGTGCAGAAGGCCGATCTTGTGTCCTTCTCACTATTTACAGAGTCATACAGTGCAGTAGGCCCATTTCATACCCTTCTCACTATTTACAGAGTCATACAGTGCAGGAGGCCCATTTCATACCCTTCTCACTATTTACAGAGTCATACAGTACAGGACACCAATTTCGTACCCTGCTCACCATTTACAAAGTCATACAGTACAGGAGGCCCATTTCATACCCTTCTCACTATTTACAGAGTCATACAGTGCAGGAGGCCCATTTCATACCCTTCTCACTATTTACAGAGTCATACAGTGCAGCAGGCCCATTTCATACCGTTCTCACTATTTACAGAGTCATACAGAGCAGGAAGACCATTTCATACCCTTCTCACTATTTACAGAGTCATACAGTGCAGCAGGCCCATTTCATACCCTTCTCACTATTTACAGAGTCATACAGTGCAGGAGGCCCAAATCGTACCCTTCCCACTACGTACAGAGCCATACAGTGCAGGAGGCCCAATTCGTACCCTTCTCACTAATTACATAGCCATACAGTGCAGAAGGCCGATCTTGTGTCCTTCTCACTATTTACAGAGTCATACAGTGCAGTAGGCCCATTTCATACCCTTCTCACTATTTACAGAGTCATACAGTGCAGGAGGCCCATTTCATACCCTTCACACTATTTACAGAGTCATACAGTACAGGACGCCAATTTCGTACCCTGCTCACCATTTACAAAGTCATACAGTACAGGAGGCCCATTTCATACCCTTCTCACTATTTACGGAGTCGTACAACGCAGGAGGCCCATTTTGTACCCTTCTCACTATTTACGGAGTCGTACAACGCAGGAGGCCCATTTCGTACCCTTCACACTATTTACGGAGTCGTACAACGCAGGAGGCCCATTTCGTACCGTTCTCAATATTTACCGAGTCATACAGTGCAGGAATCACATTTCGTACCCTTCTCACTATGTACAGAGCCATACAGTGCAGGAGGTCCACCGTGTGTCCCTCTCACTATTTACAGTCATACAGTGCTGGAGGACCATTTCGTAACTTTCTCACTATGTACAGAGCCATACAGTGCAGGAGGCCGATCTTGTGTCCTTCTCACTATTTACAGAGGCATACAGTGCAGTAGGCCCATTTCATACCCTTCTCACTATTTACAGAGTCATACAGTACAAGACGCCAATTTCGTACCCTGCTCACTATTTACGGAGTCGTACAACGCAGGAGGCCAATTTCGTACCTTTCACACTATTTACAGAATCATACAGTGCAGGAGGCCCATTTCGTACCATTCTCACTATTTACAGAGTCATACAGTCCATGAGGCCCATTTCGTACCTTTCACACTATTTACAGAATCATACAGTGCAGGAGGCCCATTTCGTACCCTTCTCACTATTTACAGATCCGTACAGTGCAGGAGGCCCATTTCGTACCATTCTCACTACTTACAGGGTCATACAGTGCAGGAGGCCCATTTCGTACCCTTCTCACTATTTACAGAGTCATACAGGGCAGTAGGCCCATTTCGTACCTTACACACTATTTACAGTCATACAGTGCAGGAGGCCCATCTGGTGTCCCTCTCACTATGTACAGAGTCATACAGAGAAGGAGGCCCAATTCGTACCCTTCTCACTATTTACAGAGTCATACAGTCCAGGAGGCCCATTTCGTACCTTACACACTATTTACAGTCATACAGTGCAGGAGGCCCATATGGTGTCCCTCTCACTATGTACAGAGTCATACAGAGCAGGAGGCCCAATTCGTACCCTTTTCACTATTTACAGAGTCATACAGTCCAGGAGGCCCATTTCGTATCTTTCACACTATTTACAGAATCATACAGTGCAGGAGGCCCATTTCGTACCATTCTCACTATTTACAGGGTCATACCGTGCAGGAGGACCATCTTGTGTCCCACTCACTATTTACAGGGTCATAAGGTGCAGGAGGCCGATTTCATATCCTTCTCACTAAGTACAGAGTCATACAGTGCAGGAGGCCCATTTCATACCCTTCTCACTATTTCCAGTCATACACTGCAGGAGGACCATTCAATACCCTTCTCACTATGTACAACGCCATACAGTGCAGCAGGCCCATTTCATACCATTCTCACTATATACAGAGTCATACAGTGCAGGAGGTCCACCGTGTGTCCATCTCACTATGTTCAGAGTCATACAGTGCAGGAGGCCCAAATCGTACCCTTCCCACTACGTACAGAGACATACAGTGCAGGAGGCCCAATTAGTACCCATCTCACTAATTACATAGTCATACAGTGCAGAAGGCCGATCTTGTGTCCTTTTCACTATTTACAGAGTCATACAGTGCAGTAGGCCCATTTCATACCCTTCTCACTATTTACAGAGTCATACAGTGCAGGAGGCCCATTTCATACCATTCTCACTATTTACAGAGTCATACAGTACTGGAGGCCCATTTCGTACCCTTCTCACTACTTACAGAGTCATACAATGCAGGAGGTACATTTCCTACCTTTCTCACTATGTACAGAGCCATACAGTGCAGGAGCCCATTTCGTAGCCTTCTCACTATATACAGAGTCATACAGTGCAAGAGGCCCATTTCGTACCATTCTCACTATTTACAGAGTCATACAGGGCAGTAGGCCCATTTCATAGCATTCTCACCATTTAAAGAGTCATACAGTACAGGAGGCCCATTTCGTACCCATCTAACTATTTACAGTCATACAGTGCAGGAGGCCCATCTGGTGTCCCTCTCACTATGTACAGAATCATACAGAGCAGGAGGCCCAATTCGTACCCTTCTCACTATTTACAGAGTCATACAGTCCAGGAGGCCCATTTCGTACCTTTCACACTATTTACAGTCATACAATGCAGGAGGCCCATCTGGTGTCCCTCTGACTATGTACAGAGTCATACAGAGCAGGAGGCCCAATTCATACCCTTTTCACTATTTACAGAGTCATACAGTCCAGGAGGCCCATTTCGTAACTTTCACACTATTTACAGAATCATACAGTGCCGGAGGCCCATTTCGTACCATTCTCACTATTTACAGGGTCATACCGTGCAGGAGGACCATCTTGTGTCCCACTCACTATTTACAGAGTCATACAGTGCAGTAGGCCCATTTCATACCCTTCTCACTAATAACAGAGTCATACATTGCAGGAGGCCCATTCCATACCCTTCTCACTATTTACAGAGTCATACAGTGCAGCAGGCCCATTTCATACCGTTCTCACTATTTACAGAGTCATACAGAGCAGGAGGCCCATTTCATACCCTTCTCACTATTTACAGAGTCATACAGTGCAGCAGGCCCATTTCATACCCTTCTCACTATTTATAGAGTCATACAGTGCAGGAGGCCCAAATCGTACCCTTCCCACTACGTACAGAGCCATACAGTGCAGGAGGCCCAATTCGTACCCTTCTCACTAATTACATAGTCATACAGTGCAGAAGGCCGATCTTGTGTCCTTCTCACTATTTACAGAGTCATACAGTGCAGTAGGCCCATTTCATACCCTTCTCACTATTTACAGAGTCATACAGTGCAGGAGGCCCATTTCATACCCTTCTCACTATTTACAGAGTCATACAGTACAGGACACCAATTTCGTACCCTGCTCACCATTTACAAAGTCATACAGTACAGGAGACCCATTTCATACCCTTCTCACTATTTACAGAGTCATACAGTGCAGGAGGCCCATTTCATACCCTTCTCACTATTTACAGAGTCATACAGTGCAGCAGGCCCATTTCATACCGTTCTCACTATTTACAGAGTCATACAGAGCAGGAAGACCATTTCATACCCTTCTCACTATTTACAGAGTCATACAGTGCAGCAGGCCCATTTCATACCCTTCTCACTATTTACAGAGTCATACAGTGCAGGAGGCCCAAATCGTACCCTTCCCACTACGTACAGAGCCATACAGTGCAGGAGGCCCAATTCGTACCCTTCTCACTAATTACATAGCCATACAGTGCAGAAGGCCGATCTTGTGTCCTTCTCACTATTTACAGAGTCATACAGTGCAGGAGGCCCATTTCATACCCTTCACACTATTTACAGAGTCATACAGTACAGGACGCCAATTTCGTACCCTGCTCACCATTTACAAAGTCATACAGTACAGGAGGCCCATTTCATACCCTTCTCACTATTTACGGAGTCGTACAACGCAGGAGGCCCATTTCGTACCCTTCACACTATTTACGGAGTCGTACAACGCAGGAGGCCCATTTCGTACCGTTCTCAATATTTACCGAGTCATACAGTGCAGGAATCACATTTCGTACCCTTCTCACTATGTACAGAGCCATAGAGTGCAGGAGGTCCACCGTGTGTCCCTCTCACTATTTACAGTCATACAGTGCTGGAGGACCATTTCGTAACTTTCTCACTATGTACAGAGCCATACAGTGCAGGAGGCCGATCTTGTGTCCTTCTCACTATTTACAGAGGCATACAGTGCAGTAGGCCCATTTCATACCCTTCTCACTATTTACAGAGTCATACAGTACAGGACACCAATTTCGTACCCTGCTCACTATTTACGGAGTCCTACAACGCAGGAGGCCAATTTCGTACCTTTCACACTATTTACAGAATCATACAGTGCAGGAGGCCCATTTCGTACCATTCTCACTATTTACAGAGTCATACAGTCCATGAGGCCCATTTCATACCCTTCTCACTATTTCCAGTCATACACTGCAGGAGGACCATTCAATACCCTTCTCACTATGTACAACGCCATACAGTGCAGCAGGCCCATTTCATACCATTCTCACTATATACAGAGTCATACAGTGCAGGAGGTCCACCGTGTGTCCATCTCACTATGTTCAGAGTCATACAGTGCAGGAGGCCCAAATCGTACCCTTCCCACTACGTACAGAGACATACAGTGCAGGAGGCCCAATTAGTACCCATCTCACTAATTACATAGTCATACAGTGCAGAAGGCCGTTCTTGTGTCCTTTTCACTATTTACAGAGTCATACAGTGCAGTAGGCCCATTTCATACCCTTCTCACTATTTACAGAGTCATACAGTGCAGGAGGCCCATTTCATACCATTCTCACTATTTACAGAGTCATACAGTACAGGAGGCCCATTTCGTACCCTTCTCACTACTTACAGAGTCATACAATGCAGGAGGTACATTTCCTACCTTTCTCACTATGTACAAAGCCATACAGTGCAGGAGCCCATTTCGTAGCCTTCTCACTATATACAGAGTCATACAGTGCAAGAGGCCCATTTCGTACCATTCTCACTATTTACAGAGTCATACAGGGCAGTAGGCCCATTTCATAGCATTCTCACCATTTAAAGAGTCATACAGTACAGGAGGCCCATTTCGTACCCATCTAACTATTTACAGTCATACAGTGCAGGAGGCCCATCTGGTGTCCCTCTCACTATGTACAGAATCATACAGAGCAGGAGGCCCAATTCGTACCCTTCTCACTATTTACAGAGTCATACAGTCCAGGAGGCCCATTTCGTACCTTTCACACTATTTACAGTCATACAGTGCAGGAGGCCCATCTGGTGTCCCTCTGACTATGTACAGAGTCATACAGAGCAGGAGGCCCAATTCATACCCTTTTCACTATTTACAGAGTCATACAGTCCAGGAGGCCCATTCGTAAACTTTCACACTATTTACAGAATCATACAGTGCCGGAGGCCCATTTCGTACCATTCTCACTATTTACAGGGTCATACCGTGCAGGAGGACCATCTTGTGTCCCACTCACTATTTACAGAGTCATACAGTGCAGTAGGCCCATTTCATACCCTTCTCACTATTTACAGAGTCATACAGTGCAGCAGGCCCATTTCATACCGTTCTCACTATTTACAGAGTCATACAGAGCAGGAGGCCCATTTCATACCCTTCTCACTATTTACAGAGTCATACAGTGCAGCAGGCCCATTTCATACCTTCTCACTATTATAGAGTCATACAGTGCAGGAGGCCCAAATCGTACCCTTCCCACTACGTACAGAGCCATACAGTGCAGGAGGCCCAATTCGTACCCTTCTCACTAATTACATAGTCATACAGTGCAGAAGGCCGATCTTGTGTCCTTTTCACTATTTACAGAGTCATACAGTGCAGTAGGCCCATTTCATACCCTTCTCACTATTTACAGACTCATACAGTGCAGCAGAGGCCCATTTCATACCGTTCTCACTATTTACAGAGTCATACAGAGCAGGAAGACCATTTCATACCCTTCTCACTATTTACAGAGTCATACAGTGCAGTAGGACCATTACGTACCCTTCTCACTATTTACAGAGTCATACAGTGCCGGAGGCCCATTTCATACCATTCTCACTATTTACAGAGTCATACAGTGCAGTAGGCCCATTTCATACCCTTTTCACTATTTACAGAGTCATACAGTGCAGTAGGCCCATTTCATACCCTTCTCACTATTTTACAGAGTCATACAGTGCCGGAGGCCCAAATCGTACCCTTCCCACTACGTACAGAGCCATACAGTGCAGGAGGCCCAATTCGTACCCTTCTCACTAATTACATAGCCATACAGTGCAGAAGGCCGATCTTGTGTCCTTCTCACTATTTACAGAGTCATACAGTGCAGTAGGCCCATTTCATACCCTTCTCACTATTTACAGAGTCATACAGTGCAGGAGGCCCATTTCATACCCTTCACACTATTTACAGAGTCATACAGTACAGGACGCCAATTTCGTACCCTGCTCACCATTTACAAAGTCATACAGTACAGGAGGCCCATTTCATACCCTTCTCACTATTTACGGAGTCGTACAACGCAGGAGGCCCATTTTGTACCCTTCACCACTATTTACGGAGTCGTACAACGCAGGAGGCCCATTTCGTACCGTTCTCAATATTTACCGAGTCATACAGTGCAGGAATCACAATTTCGTACCCTTCTCACTATGTACAGAGCCATACAGTGCAGGAGGTCCACCGTGTGTCCCTCTCACTATTTACAGTCATACAGTGCAGGAGGACCATTTCGTAACTTTCTCACTATGTACAGAGCCATACAGTGCAGGAGGCCGATCTTGTGTCCTTCTCACTATTTACAGAGACATGCAGTGCAGTAGGCCCATTTCATACCCTTCTCACTATTTACAGAGTCATACACTGCAGGAGGCCCATTTCATACCCTTCTCACTATTTACAGAGTCATACAGTACAGGACGCCAATTTCGTACCCTGCTCACTATTTACGGAGTCGTACAACGCAGGAGGCCAATTTCGTACCTTTCACACTATTTACAGAATCATACAGTGCAGGAGGCCCATTTCGTACCATTCTCACTATTTACAGAGTCATACAGTCCATGAGGCCCATTTCGTACCTTTCACACTATTTACAGAATCATACAGTGCAGGAGGCCCATTTCGTACCCTTCTCACTATTTTACAGATCCGTACAGTGCAGGAGGCCCATTTCGTACCATTCTCACTACTTACAGGGTCATACAGTGCAGGAGGCCCATTTCGTACCCTTCTCACTATTACAGAGTCATACAGGGCAGTAGGCCCATTTCATACCATTCTCACCATTTAAAGAGTCATACAGTACAGGAGGCCCATTTCGTACCCATCTAACTATTTACAGTCATACAGTGCAGGAGGCCCATCTGGTGTCCCTCTCACTATGTACAGAGTCATACAGAGCAGGAGGCCCAATTCGTACCCTTTTCACTATTTACAGAGTCATACAGTCCAGGAGGCCCATTTCGTATCTTTCACACTATTTACAGAATCATACAGTGCAGGAGGCCCATTTCGTACCATTCTCACTATTTACAGGGTCATACCATGCAGGAGGACCATCTTGTGTCCCACTCACTATTTACAGAGTCATAAGGTGCAGGAGGCCGATTTCATATCCTTCTCACTAAGTACAGAGTCATACAGTGCAGGAGGCCCATTTCATACCCTTCTCACTATTTCCAGTCATACACTGCAGGAGGACCATTCAATACCCTTCTCACTATGTACAACGCCATACAGTGCAGCAGGCCCATTTCATACCATTCTCACTATATACAGAGTCATTACAGTGCAGGAGGTCCACCGTGTGTCCATCTCACTATGTTCAGAGTCATACAGTACAGGAGGCCCAAATCGTACCCTTCCCACTACGTACAGAGCCATACAGTGCAGGAGGCCCAATTAGTACCCATCTCTCTAATTACATAGTCATACAGTGCAGAAGGCCGATCTTGTGTCTTTTTCACTATTTACAGAGTCATACAGTGCAGTAGGCCCAATTCATACCCTTCTCACTATTTACAGAGTCATACAGTGCAGGAGGCCCATTTCATACCATTCTCACTATTTACAGAGTCATACAGTGCAGGAGGCCCATCTTGTGTCCTTCTCACTATGTACTGAGTCATACAGTACAGGAGGCCCATTTCGTACCCTTCTCACTACTTACAGAGTCATACAATGCAGGAGGTACATTTCCTACCTTTCTCACTATGTACAGAGCCATAACAGTGCAGGAGCCCATTTCGTAGCCTTCTCACTATATACAGAGTCATACAGTGCAATAGGCCCATTTGGTACCATTCTCACTATTTACAGAGTCATACAGGGCAGTAGGCCCATTTCATAGCATTCTCACCATTTAAAGAGTCATACAGTACAGGAGGCCCATTTCGTACCCATCTAACTATTTACAGTCATACAATGCAGGAGGCCCATCTGGTGTCCCTCTCACTATGTACAGAATCATACAGAGCAGGAGGCCCAATTCGTACCCTTCTCACTATTTACAGAGTCATACATTCCAGGAGGCCCATTTCGTACCTTTCACACTATTTACAGTCATACAGTGCAGGAGGCCCATCTGGTGTCCCTCTGACTATGTACAGAGTCATACAGAGCAGGAGGCCCAATTCATACCCTTTTCACTATTTTACAGAGTCATACAGTCCAGGAGGCCATTTCGTAACTTTCACACTATTTACAGAATCAAACAGTGCAGGAGGCCCATTTCGTACCATTCTCACTATTTACAGGGTCATACCGTGCAGGAGGACCATCTTGTGTCCCACTCACTATTTACAGAGTCATACAGTGCAGTAGGCCCATTCCATACCCTTCTCACTATTTACAGAGTCATACAGTGCAGCAGGCCCATTTCATACCCTTCTCACTATTTACAGAGTCATACAGAGCAGGAGGGCCCATTTCATACCCTTCTCACTATTTACAGAGTCATACAGTGCAGCAGGCCCATTTCATACCCTTCTCACTATTTACAGAGTCATACAGTGCAGGAGGCCCAAATCGTACCCTTCCCACTACGTACAGAGCCATACAGTGCAGGAGGCCCAATTCGTACCCTTCTCACTAATTACATAGTCATACAGTGCAGAAGGCCGATCTTGTGTCCTTCTCACTATTTACAGAGTCATACAGTGCAGTAGGCCCATTTCATACCCTTCTCACTATTTACAGAGTCATACAGTGCAGGAGGCCCATTTCATACCCTTCTCACTATTTACAGAGTCATACAGTACAGGACACCAATTTCGTACCCCTGCTCACCATTTACAAAGTCATACAGTACAGGAGGCCCATTTCATACCCTTCTCACTATTACAGAGTCATACAGTGCAGGAGGCCCATTTCATACCCTTCTCCACTATTTACAGAGTCATACAGTGCAGCAGGCCCATTTCATACCGTTCTCACTATTTACAGAGTCATACAGAGCAGGAAGACCATTTCATACCCTTCTCACTATTTACAGAGTCATACAGTGCAGCAGGCCCATTTCATACCCTTCTCACTATTTACAGAGTCATACAGTGCAGGAGGCCCAAATCGTACCCTTCCCACTACGTACAGAGCCATACAGTGCAGGAGGCCCAATTCGTACCCTTCTCACTAATTACATAGCCATACAGTGCAGAAGGCCGATCTTGTGTCCTTCTCACTATTTACAGAGTCATACAGTGCAGTAGGCCCATTTCATACCCTTCTCACTATTTACAGAGTCATACAGTGCAGGAGGCCCATTTCATACCCTTCACACTATTTACAGAGTCATACAGTACAGGACGCCAATTTCGTACCCTGCTCACCATTTACAAAGTCATACAGTACAGGAGGCCCATTTCATACCCTTCTCACTATTTACGGAGTCGTACAACGCAGGAGGCCCATTTTGTACCCTTCTCACTATTTACGGAGTCGTACAACGCAGGAGGCCCATTTCGTACCCTTCACACTATTTACGGAGTCGTACAACGCAGGAGGCCCATTTCGTACCGTTCTCAATATTTACCGAGTCATACAGTGCAGGAATCACATTTCGTACCCTTCTCACTATGTACAGAGCCATACAGTGCAGGAGGTCCACCGTGTGTCCCTCTCACTATTTACAGTCATACAGTGCTGGAGGACCATTTCGTAACTTTCTCACTATGTACAGAGCCATACAGTGCAGGAGGCCGATCTTGTGTCCTTCTCACTATTTACAGAGGCATACAGTGCAGTAGGCCCATTTCATACCCTTCTCACTATTTACAGAGTCATACAGTACAAGACGCCAATTTCGTACCCTGCTCACTATTTACGGAGTCGTACAACGCAGGAGGCCAATTTCGTACCTTTCACACTATTTACAGAATCATACAGTGCAGGAGGCCCATTTCGTACCATTCTCACTATTTACAGAGTCATACAGTCCATGAGGCCCATTTCGTACCTTTCACACTATTTACAGAATCATACAGTGCAGGAGGCCCATTTCGTAATCTTCTCACTATTTACAGATCCGTACAGTGCAGGAGGCCCATTTCGTACCATTCTCACTACTTACAGGGTCATACAGTGCAGGAGGCCCATTTCGTACCCTTCTCACTATTTACAGAGTCATACAGGGCAGTAGGCCCATTTCGTACCTTACACACTATTTACAGTCATACAGTGCAGGAGGCCCATCTGGTGTCCCTCTCACTATGTACAGAGTCATACAGAGCAGGAGGCCCAATTCGTACCCTTCTCACTATTTACAGAGTCATACAGTCCAGGAGGCCCATTTCGTACCTTACACACTATTTACAGTCATACAGTGCAGGAGGCCCATCTGGTGTCCCTCTCACTATGTACAGAGTCATACAGAGCAGGAGGCCCAATTCGTACCCTTTTCACTATTTACAGAGTCATACAGTCCAGGAGGCCCATTTCGTATCTTTCACACTATTTACAGAATCATACAGTGCAGGAGGCCCATTTCGTACCATTCTCACTATTTACAGGGTCATACCGTGCAGGAGGACCATCTTGTGTCCCACTCACTATTTACAGGGTCATAAGGTGCAGGAGGCCGATTTCATATCCTTCTCACTAAGTACAGAGTCATACAGTGCAGGAGGCCCATTTCATACCCTTCTCACTATTTCCAGTCATACACTGCAGGAGGACCATTCAATACCCTTCTCACTATGTACAACGCCATACAGTGCAGCAGGCCCATTTCATACCATTCTCACTATATACAGAGTCATACAGTGCAGGAGGTCCACCGTGTGTCCATCTCACTATGTTCAGAGTCATACAGTGCAGGAGGCCCAAAACGTACCCTTCCCACTACGTACAGAGACATACAGTGCAGGAGGCCCAATTAGTACCCATCTCACTAATTACATAGTCATACAGTGCAGAAGGCCGTTCTTGTGTCCTTTTCACTATTTACAGAGTCATACAGTGCAGTAGGCCCATTTCATACCCTTCTCACTATTTACAGAGTCATACAGTGCAGGAGGCCCATTTCATACCATTCTCACTATTTACAGAGTCATACAGTACAGGAGGCCCATTTCGTACCCTTCTCACTACTTACAGAGTCATACAATGCAGGAGGTACATTTCCTACCTTTCTCACTATGTACAAAGCCATACAGTGCAGGAGCCCATTTCGTAGCCTTCTCACTATATACAGAGTCATACAGTGCAAGAGGCCCATTTCGTACCATTCTCACTATTTACAGAGTCATACAGGGCAGTAGGCCCATTTCATAGCATTCTCACCATTTAAAGAGTCATACAGTACAGGAGGCCCATTTCGTACCCATCTAACTATTTACAGTCATACAGTGCAGGAGGCCCATCTGGTGTCCCTCTCACTATGTACAGAATCATACAGAGCAGGAGGCCCAATTCGTACCCTTCTCACTATTTACAGAGTCATACAGTCCAGGAGGCCCATTTCGTACCTTTCACACTATTTACAGTCATACAGTGCAGGAGGCCCATCTGGTGTCCCTCTGACTATGTACAGAGTCATACAGAGCAGGAGGCCCAATTCATACCCTTTTCACTATTTACAGAGTCATACAGTCCAGGAGGCCCATTTCGTAACTTTCACACTATTTACAGAATCATACAGTGCCGGAGGCCCATTTCGTACCATTCTCACTATTTACAGGGTCATACCGTGCAGGAGGACCATCTTGTGTCCCACTCACTATTTACAGAGTCATACAGTGCAGTAGGCCCATTTCATACCCTTCTCACTATTTACAGAGTCATACAGTGCAGCAGGCCCATTTCATACCGTTCTCACTATTTACAGAGTCATACAGAGCAGGAGGCCCATTTCATACCCTTCTCACTATTTACAGAGTCATACAGTGCAGCAGGCCCATTTCATACCCTTCTCACTATTTATAGAGTCATACAGTGCAGGAGGCCCAAATCGTACCCTTCCCACTACGTACAGAGCCATACAGTGCAGGAGGCCCAATTCGTACCCTTCTCACTAATTACATAGTCATACAGTGCAGAAGGCCGATCTTGTGTCCTTTTCACTATTTACAGAGTCATACAGTGCAGTAGGCCCATTTCATACCCTTCTCACTATTTACAGACTCATACAGTGCAGCAGGCCCATTTCATACCGTTCTCACTATTTACAGAGTCATACAGAGCAGGAAGACCATTTCATACCCTTCTCACAATTTACAGAGTCATACAGTGCAGTAGGACCATTACGTACCCTTCTCACTATTTACAGAGTCATACAGTGCCGGAGGCCCATTTCATACCATTCTCACTATTTACAGAGTCATACAGTGCAGTAGGCCCATTTCATACCCTTTTCACTATTTACAGAGTCATACAGTGCAGTAGGCCCATTTCATACCCTTCTCACTATTTACAGAGTCATACAGTGCCGGAGGCCCAAATCGTACCCTTCCCACTACGTACAGAGCCATACAGTGCAGGAGGCCCAATTCGTACCCTTCTCACTAATTACATAGCCATACAGTGCAGAAGGCCGATCTTGTGTCCTTCTCACTATTTACAGAGTCATACAGTGCAGTAGGCCCATTTCATACCCTTCTCACTATTTACAGAGTCATACAGTGCAGGAGGCCCATTTCATACCCTTCACACTATTTACAGAGTCATACAGTACAGGACGCCAATTTCGTACCCTGCTCACCATTTACAAAGTCATACAGTACAGGAGGCCCATTTCATACCCTTCTCACTATTTACGGAGTCGTACAACGCAGGAGGCCCATTTTGTACCCTTCACACTATTTACGGAGTCGTACAACGCAGGAGGCCCATTTCGTACCGTTCTCAATATTTACCGAGTCATACAGTGCAGGAATCACATTTCGTACCCTTCTCACTATGTACAGAGCCATACAGTGCAGGAGGTCCACCGTGTGTCCCTCTCACTATTTACAGTCATACAGTGCAGGAGGACCATTTCGTAACTTTCTCACTATGTACAGAGCCATACAGTGCAGGAGGCCGATCTTGTGTCCTTCTCACTATTTACAGAGACATGCAGTGCAGTAGGCCCATTTCATACCCTTCTCACTATTTACAGAGTCATACACTGCAGGAGGCCCATTTCATACCCTTCTCACTATTTACAGAGTCATACAGTACAGGACGCCAATTTCGTACCCTGCTCACTATTTACGGAGTCGTACAACGCAGGAGGCCAATTTCGTACCTTTCACACTATTTACAGAATCATACAGTGCAGGAGGCCCATTTCGTACCATTCTCACTATTTACAGAGTCATACAGTCCATGAGGCCCATTTCGTACCTTTCACACTATTTACAGAATCATACAGTGCAGGAGGCCCATTTCGTACCCTTCTCACTATTTTACAGATCCGTACAGTGCAGGAGGCCCATTTCGTACCATTCTCACTACTTACAGGGTCATACAGTGCAGGAGGCCCATTTCGTACCCTTCTCACTATTTACAGAGTCATACAGGGCAGTAGGCCCATTTCATACCATTCTCACCATTTAAAGAGTCATACAGTACAGGAGGCCCATTTCGTACCCATCTAACTATTTACAGTCATACAGTGCAGGAGGCCCATCTGGTGTCCCTCTCACTATGTACAGAGTCATACAGAGCAGGAGGCCCAATTCGTACCCTTTTCACTATTTACAGAGTCATACAGTCCAGGAGGCCCATTTCGTATCTTTCACACTATTTACAGAATCATACAGTGCAGGAGGCCCATTTCGTACCATTCTCACTATTTACAGGGTCATACCATGCAGGAGGACCATCTTGTGTCCCACTCACTATTTACAGAGTCATAAGGTGCAGGAGGCCGATTTCATATCCTTCTCACTAAGTACAGAGTCATACAGTGCAGGAGGCCCATTTCATACCCTTCTCACTATTTCCAGTCATACACTGCAGGAGGACCATTCAATACCCTTCTCACTATGTACAACGCCATACAGTGCAGCAGGCCCATTTCATACCATTCTCACTATATACAGAGTCATACAGTGCAGGAGGTCCACCGTGTGTCCATCTCACTATGTTCAGAGTCATACAGTACAGGAGGCCCAAATCGTACCCTTCCCACTACGTACAGAGCCATACAGTGCAGGAGGCCCAATTAGTACCCATCTCTCTAATTACATAGTCATACAGTGCAGAAGGCCGATCTTGTGTCTTTTTCACTATTTACAGAGTCATACAGTGCAGTAGGCCCAATTCATACCCTTCTCACTATTTACAGAGTCATACAGTGCAGGAGGCCCATTTCATACCATTCTCACTATTTACAGAGTCATACAGTGCAGGAGGCCCATCTTGTGTCCTTCTCACTATGTACTGAGTCATACAGTACAGGAGGCCCATTTCGTACCCTTCTCACTACTTACAGAGTCATACAATGCAGGAGGTACATTTCCTACCTTTCTCACTATGTACAGAGCCATACAGTGCAGGAGCCCATTTCGTAGCCTTCTCACTATATACAGAGTCATACAGTGCAATAGGCCCATTTGGTACCATTCTCACTATTTACAGAGTCATACAGGGCAGTAGGCCCATTTCATAGCATTCTCACCATTTAAAGAGTCATACAGTACAGGAGGCCCATTTCGTACCCATCTAACTATTTACAGTCATACAATGCAGGAGGCCCATCTGGTGTCCCTCTCACTATGTACAGAATCATACAGAGCAGGAGGCCCAATTCGTACCCTTCTCACTATTTACAGAGTCATACATTCCAGGAGGCCCATTTCGTACCTTTCACACTATTTACAGTCATACAGTGCAGGAGGCCCATCTGGTGTCCCTCTGACTATGTACAGAGTCATACAGAGCAGGAGGCCCAATTCATACCCTTTTCACTATTTACAGAGTCATACAGTCCAGGAGGCCCATTTCGTAACTTTCACACTATTTACAGAATCAAACAGTGCAGGAGGCCCATTTCGTACCATTCTCACTATTTACAGGGTCATACCGTGCAGGAGGACCATCTTGTGTCCCACTCACTATTTACAGAGTCATACAGTGCAGTAGGCCCATTCCATACCCTTCTCACTATTTACAGAGTCATACAGTGCAGCAGGCCCATTTCATACCCTTCTCACTATTTACAGAGTCATACAGAGCAGGAGGCCCATTTCATACCCTTCTCACTATTTACAGAGTCATACAGTGCAGCAGGCCCATTTCATACCCTTCTCACTATTTACAGAGTCATACAGTGCAGGAGGCCCAAATCGTACCCTTCCCACTACGTACAGAGCCATACAGTGCAGGAGGCCCAATTCGTACCCTTCTCACTAATTACATAGTCATACAGTGCAGAAGGCCGATCTTGTGTCCTTCTCACTATTTACAGAGTCATACAGTGCAGTAGGCCCATTTCATACCCTTCTCACTATTTACAGAGTCATACAGTGCAGGAGGCCCATTTCATACCCTTCTCACTATTTACAGAGTCATACAGTACAGGACACCAATTTCGTACCCTGCTCACCATTTACAAAGTCATACAGTACAGGAGGCCCATTTCATACCCTTCTCACTATTTACAGAGTCATACAGTGCAGGAGGCCCATTTCATACCCTTCTCACTATTTACAGAGTCATACAGTGCAGCAGGCCCATTTCATACCGTTCTCACTATTTACAGAGTCATACAGAGCAGGAAGACCATTTCATACCCTTCTCACTATTTACAGAGTCATACAGTGCAGCAGGCCCATTTCATACCCTTCTCACTATTTACAGAGTCATACAGTGCAGGAGGCCCAAATCGTACCCTTCCCACTACGTACAGAGCCATACAGTGCAGGAGGCCCAATTCGTACCCTTCTCACTAATTACATAGCCATACAGTGCAGAAGGCCGATCTTGTGTCCTTCTCACTATTTACAGAGTCATACAGTGCAGTAGGCCCATTTCATACCCTTCTCACTATTTACAGAGTCATACAGTGCAGGAGGCCCATTTCATACCCTTCACACTATTTACAGAGTCATACAGTACAGGACGCCAATTTCGTACCCTGCTCACCATTTACAAAGTCATACAGTACAGGAGGCCCATTTCATACCCTTCTCACTATTTACGGAGTCGTACAACGCAGGAGGCCCATTTTGTACCCTTCTCACTATTTACGGAGTCGTACAACGCAGGAGGCCCATTTCGTACCCTTCACACTATTTACGGAGTCGTACAACGCAGGAGGCCCATTTCGTACCGTTCTCAATATTTACCGAGTCATACAGTGCAGGAATCACATTTCGTACCCTTCTCACTATGTACAGAGCCATACAGTGCAGGAGGTCCACCGTGTGTCCCTCTCACTATTTACAGTCATACAGTGCTGGAGGACCATTTCGTAACTTTCTCACTATGTACAGAGCCATACAGTGCAGGAGGCCGATCTTGTGTCCTTCTCACTATTTACAGAGGCATACAGTGCAGTAGGCCCATTTCATACCCTTCTCACTATTTACAGAGTCATACAGTACAAGACGCCAATTTCGTACCCTGCTCACTATTTACGGAGTCGTACAACGCAGGAGGCCAATTTCGTACCTTTCACACTATTTACAGAATCATACAGTGCAGGAGGCCCATTTCGTACCATTCTCACTATTTACAGAGTCATACAGTCCATGAGGCCCATTTCGTACCTTTCACACTATTTACAGAATCATACAGTGCAGGAGGCCCATTTCGTAATCTTCTCACTATTTACAGATCCGTACAGTGCAGGAGGCCCCATTTCGTACCATTCTCACTACTTACAGGGTCATACAGTGCAGGAGGCCCATTTCGTACCCTTCTCACTATTTACAGAGTCATACAGGGCAGTAGGCAAATTTCGTACCTTACACACTATTTACAGTCATACAGTGCAGGAGGCCCATCTGGTGTCCCTCTCACTATGTACAGAGTCATACAGAGCAGGAGGCCCAATTCGTACCCTTCTCACTATTTACAGAGTCATACAGTCCAGGAGGCCCATTTCGTACCTTACACACTATTTACAGTCATACAGTGCAGGAGGCCCATCTGGTGTCCCTCTCACTATGTACAGAGTCATACAGAGCAGGAGGCCCAATTCGTACCCTTTTCACTATTTACAGAGTCATACAGTCCAGGAGGCCCATTTCGTATCTTTCACACTATTTACAGAATCATACAGTGCAGGAGGCCCATTTCGTACCATTCTCACTATTTACAGGGTCATACCGTGCAGGAGGACCATCTTGTGTCCCACTCACTATTTACAGGGTCATAAGGTGCAGGAGGCCGATTTCATATCCTTCTCACTAAGTACAGAGTCATACAGTGCAGGAGGCCCATTTCATACCCTTCTCACTATTTCCAGTCATACACTGCAGGAGGACCATTCAATACCCTTCTCACTATGTACAACGCCATACAGTGCAGCAGGCCCATTTCATACCATTCTCACTATATACAGAGTCATACAGTGCAGGAGGTCCACCGTGTGTCCATCTCACTATGTTCAGAGTCATACAGTGCAGGAGGCCCAAAACGTACCCTTCCCACTACGTACAGAGACATACAGTGCAGGAGGCCCAATTAGTACCCATCTCACTAATTACATAGTCATACAGTGCAGAAGGCCGATCTTGTGTCCTTTTCACTATTTACAGAGTCATACAGTGCAGTAGGCCCATTTCATACCCTTCTCACTATTTACAGAGTCATACAGTGCAGTAGGCCCATTTCATACCATTCTCACCATTTAAAGAGTCATACAGTACAGGAGGCCCATTTCGTACCCATCTAACTATTTACAGTCATACAATGCAGGAGGCCCATCTGGTGTCCCTCTCACTATGTACAGAATCATACAGAGCAGGAGGCCCAATTCGTACCCTTCTCACTATTTACAGAGTCATACATTCCAGGAGGCCCATTTCGTACCTTTCACACTATTTACAGTCATACAGTGCAGGAGGCCCATCTGGTGTCCCTCTGACTATGTACAGAGTCATACAGAGCAGGAGGCCCAATTCATACCCTTTTCACTATTTACAGAGTCATACAGTCCAGGAGGCCCATTTCGTAACTTTCACACTATTTACAGAATCAAACAGTGCAGGAGGCCCATTTCGTACCA
Source organism: Hemitrygon akajei (assembly GCF_048418815.1). NCBI lineage: Eukaryota > Metazoa > Chordata > Chondrichthyes > Myliobatiformes > Dasyatidae > Hemitrygon > Hemitrygon akajei. The sequence continues at coordinate 107,424,860 of NC_133128.1, read as the reverse complement.
TTCTCACTATTTACAGGGTCATACCGTGCAGGAGGACCATCTTGTGTCCCACTCACTATTTACAGAGTCATACAGTGCAGTAGGCCCATTCCATACCCTTCTCACTATTTACAGAGTCATACAGTGCAGCAGGCCCATTTCATACCCTTCTCACTATTTACAGAGTCATACAGAGCAGGAGGCCCATTTCATACCCTTCTCACTATTTACAGAGTCATACAGTGCAGCAGGCCCATTTCATACCCTTCTCACTATTTACAGAGTCATACAGTGCAGGAGGCCCAAATCGTACCCTTCCCACTACGTACAGAGCCATACAGTGCAGGAGGCCCAATTCGTACCCTTCTCACTAATTACATAGTCATACAGTGCAGAAGGCCGATCTTGTGTCCTTCTCACTATTTACAGAGTCATACAGTGCAGTAGGCCCATTTCATACCCTTCTCACTATTTACAGAGTCATACAGTGCAGGAGGCCCATTTCATACCCTTCTCACTATTTACAGAGTCATACAGTACAGGACACCAATTTCGTACCCTGCTCACCATTTACAAAGTCATACAGTACAGGAGGCCCATTTCATACCCTTCTCACTATTTACAGAGTCATACAGTGCAGGAGGCCCATTTCATACCCTTCTCACTATTTACAGAGTCATACAGTGCAGCAGGCCCATTTCATACCGTTCTCACTATTTACAGAGTCATACAGAGCAGGAAGACCATTTCATACCCTTCTCACTATTTACAGAGTCATACAGTGCAGCAGGCCCATTTCATACCCTTCTCACTATTTACAGAGTCATACAGTGCAGGAGGCCCAAATCGTACCCTTCCCACTACGTACAGAGCCATACAGTGCAGGAGGCCCAATTCGTACCCTTCTCACTAATTACATAGCCATACAGTGCAGAAGGCCGATCTTGTGTCCTTCTCACTATTTACAGAGTCATACAGTGCAGTAGGCCCATTTCATACCCTTCTCACTATTTACAGAGTCATACAGTGCAGGAGGCCCATTTCATACCCTTCACACTATTTACAGAGTCATACAGTACAGGACGCCAATTTCGTACCCTGCTCACCATTTACAAAGTCATACAGTACAGGAGGCCCATTTCATACCCTTCTCACTATTTACGGAGTCGTACAACGCAGGAGGCCCATTTTGTACCCTTCTCACTATTTACGGAGTCGTACAACGCAGGAGGCCCATTTCGTACCCTTCACACTATTTACGGAGTCGTACAACGCAGGAGGCCCATTTCGTACCGTTCTCAATATTTACCGAGTCATACAGTGCAGGAATCACATTTCGTACCCTTCTCACTATGTACAGAGCCATACAGTGCAGGAGGTCCACCGTGTGTCCCTCTCACTATTTACAGTCATACAGTGCTGCAGGACCATTTCGTAACTTTCTCACTATGTACAGAGCCATACAGTGCAGGAGGCCGATCTTGTGTCCTTCTCACTATTTACAGAGGCATACAGTGCAGTAGGCCCATTTCATACCCTTCTCACTATTTACAGAGTCATACAGTACAAGACGCCAATTTCGTACCCTGCTCACTATTTACGGAGTCGTACAACGCAGGAGGCCAATTTCGTACCTTTCACACTATTTACAGAATCATACAGTGCAGGAGGCCCATTTCGTACCATTCTCACTATTTACAGAGTCATACAGTCCATGAGGCCCATTTCGTACCTTTCACACTATTTACAGAATCATACAGTGCAGGAGGCCCATTTCGTAATCTTCTCACTATTTACAGATCCGTACAGTGCAGGAGGCCCATTTCGTACCATTCTCACTACTTACAGGGTCATACAGTGCAGGAGGCCCATTTCGTACCCTTCTCACTATTTACAGAGTCATACAGAGCAGGAGGCCCAATTCGTACCCTTCTCACTATTTACAGAGTCATACAGTCCAGGAGGCCCATTTCGTACCTTACACACTATTTACAGTCATACAGTGCAGGAGGCCCATCTGGTGTCCCTCTCACTATGTACAGAGTCATACAGAGCAGGAGGCCCAATTCGTACCCTTCTCACTATTTACAGAGTCATACAGTCCAGGAGGCCCATTTCGTACCTTACACACTATTTACAGTCATACAGTGCAGGAGGCCCATCTGGTGTCCCTCTCACTATGTACAGAGTCATACAGAGCAGGAGGCCCAATTCGTACCCTTTTCACTATTTACAGAGTCATACAGTCCAGGAGGCCCATTTCGTATCTTTCACACTATTTACAGAATCATACAGTGCAGGAGGCCCATTTCGTACCATTCTCACTATTTACAGGGTCATAAGGTGCAGGAGGCCGATTTCATATCCTTCTCACTAAGTACAGAGTCATACAGTGCAGGAGGCCCATTTCATACCCTTCTCACTATTTCCAGTCATACACTGCAGGAGGACCATTCAATACCCTTCTCACTATGTACAACGCCATACAGTGCAGCAGGCCCATTTCATACCATTCTCACTATATACAGAGTCATACAGTGCAGGAGGTCCACCGTGTGTCCATCTCACTATGTTCAGAGTCATACAGTGCAGGAGGCCCAAAACGTACCCTTCCCACTACGTACAGAGACATACAGTGCAGGAGGCCCAATTAGTACCCATCTCACTAATTACATAGTCATACAGTGCAGAAGGCCGATCTTGTGTCCTTTTCACTATTTACAGAGTCATACAGTGCAGTAGGCCCATTTCATACCCTTCTCACTATTTACAGAGTCATACAGTGCAGGAGGCCCATTTCATACCATTCTCACTATTTACAGAGTCATACAGTACAGGAGGCCCATTTCGTACCCTTCTCACTACTTACAGAGTCATACAATGCAGGAGGTACATTTCCTACCTTTCTCACTATGTACAGAGCCATACAGTGCAGGAGCCCATTTCGTAGCCTTCTCACTATATACAGAGTCATACAGTGCAAGAGGCCCATTTCGTACCATTCTCACTATTTACAGAGTCATACAGGGCAGTAGGCCCATTTCATAGCATTCTCACCATTTAAAGAGTCATACAGTACAGGAGGCCCATTTCGTACCCATCTAACTATTTACAGTCATACAGTGCAGGAGGCCCATCTGGTGTCCCTCTCACTATGTACAGAATCATACAGAGCAGGAGGCCCAATTCGTACCCTTCTCACTATTTACAGAGTCATACAGTCCAGGAGGCCCATTTCGTACCTTTCACACTATTTACAGTCATACAGTGCAGGAGGCCCATCTGGTGTCCCTCTGACTATGTACAGAGTCATACAGAGCAGGAGGCCCAATTCATACCCTTTTCACTATTTACAGAGTCATACAGTCCAGGAGGCCCATTTCGTAACTTTCACACTATTTACAGAATCATACAGTGCCGGAGGCCCATTTCGTACCATTCTCACTATTTACAGGGTCATACCGTGCAGGAGGACCATCTTGTGTCCCACTCACTATTTACAGAGTCATACAGTGCAGTAGGCCCATTTCATACCCTTCTCACTAATAACAGAGTCATACATTGCAGGAGGCCCATTCCATACCCTTCTCACTATTTACAGAGTCATACAGTGCAGCAGGCCCATTTCATACCGTTCTCACTATTTACAGAGTCATACAGAGCAGGAGGCCCATTTCATACCCTTCTCACTATTTACAGAGTCATACAGTGCAGCAGGCCCATTTCATACCCTTCTCACTATTTATAGAGTCATACAGTGCAGGAGGCCCAAATCGTACCCTTCCCACTACGTACAGAGCCATACAGTGCAGGAGGCCCAATTCGTACCCTTCTCACTAATTACATAGTCATACAGTGCAGAAGGCCGATCTTGTGTCCTTCTCACTATTTACAGAGTCATACAGTGCAGTAGGCCGATTTCATACCCTTCTCACTATTTACAGAGTCATACAGTGCAGGAGGCCCATTTCATACCCTTCTCACTATTTACAGAGTCATACAGTACAGGACACCAATTTCGTACCCTGCTCACCATTTACAAAGTCATACAGTACAGGAGGCCCATTTCATACCCTTCTCACTATTTACAGAGTCATACAGTGCAGGAGGCCCATTTCATACCCTTCTCACTATTTACAGAGTCATACAGTGCAGCAGGCCCATTTCATACCGTTCTCACTATTTACAGAGTCATACAGAGCAGGAAGACCATTTCATACCCTTCTCACTATTTACAGAGTCATACAGTGCAGCAGGCCCATTTCATACCCTTCTCACTATTTACAGAGTCATACAGTGCAGGAGGCCCAAATCGTACCCTTCCCACTACGTACAGAGCCATACAGTGCAGGAGGCCCAATTCGTACCCTTCTCACTAATTACATAGCCATACAGTGCAGAAGGCCGATCTTGTGTCCTTCTCACTATTTACAGAGTCATACAGTGCAGTAGGCCCATTCATACGCTTCTCACTATTTACAGAGTCATACAGTGCAGGAGGCCCATTTCATACCCTTCACACTATTTACAGAGTCATACAGTACAGGACGCCAATTTCGTACCCTGCTCACCATTTACAAAGTCATACAGTACAGGAGGCCCATTTCATACCCTTCTCACTATTTACGGAGTCGTACAACGCAGGAGGTCCATTTTGTACCCTTCTCACTATTTACGGAGTCGTACAACGCAGGAGGCCCATTTCGTACCCTTCACACTATTTACGGAGTCGTACAACGCAGGAGGCCCATTTCGTACCGTTCTCAATATTTACCGAGTCATACAGTGCAGGAATCACATTTCGTACCCTTCTCACTATGTACAGAGCCATAGAGTGCAGGAGGTCCACCGTGTGTCCCTCTCACTATTTACAGTCATACAGTGCTGGAGGACCATTTCGTAACTTTCTCACTATGTACAGAGCCATACAGTGCAGGAGGCCGATCTTGTGTCCTTCTCACTATTTACAGAGGCATACAGTGCAGTAGGCCCATTTCATACCCTTCTCACTATTTACAGAGTCATACAGTACAGGACACCAATTTCGTACCCTGCTCACTATTTACGGAGTCCTACAACGCAGGAGACCAATTTCGTACCTTTCACACTATTTACAGAATCATACAGTGCAGGAGGCCCATTTCGTACCATTCTCACTATTTACAGAGTCATACAGTCCATGAGGCCCATTTCGTACCTTTCACACTATTTACAGAATCATACAGTGCAGGAGGCCCATTTCGTACCCTTCTCACTATTTACAGATCCGTACAGTGCAGGAGGCCCATTTCGTACCATTCTCACTACTTACAGGGTCATACAGTGCAGGAGGCCCATTTCGTACCCTTCTCACTATTTACAGAGTCATACAGGGCAGTAGGCCCATTTCATACCATTCTCACCATTTAAAGAGTCATACAGTACAGGAGGCCCATTTCGTACCCATCTAACTATTTACAGTCATACAGTGCAGGAGGCCCATCTGGTGTCCCTCTCACTATGTACAGAGTCATACAGAGCAGGAGGCCCAATTCATACCCTTCTCACTATTTACAGAGTCATACAGTCCAGGAGGCCCATTTCGTACCTTACACACTATTTACAGTCATACAGTGCAGGAGGCCCATCTGGTGTCCCTCTCACTATGTACAGAGTCATACAGAGCAGGAGGCCCAATTCGTACCCTTTTCACTATTTACAGAGTCATACAGTCCAGGAGGCCCATTTCGTATCTTTCACACTATTTACAGAATCATACAGTGCAGGAGGCCCATTTCGTACCATTCCCACTATTTACAGGGTCATACCGTGCAGGAGGACCATCTTGTGTCCCACTCACTATTTACAGATTCATAAGGTGCAGGAGGCCGATTTCATATCCTTCTCACTAAGTACAGAGTCATACAGTGCAGGAGGCCCATTTCATACCCTTCTCACTATTTCCAGTCATACACTGCAGGAGGACCATTCAATACCCTTCTCACTATGTACAACGCCATACAGTGCAGCAGGCCCATTTCATACCATTCTCACTATATACAGAGTCATACAGTGCAGGAGGTCCACCGTGTGTCCATCTCACTATGTTCAGAGTCATACAGTGCAGGAGGCCCAAATCGTACCCTTCCCACTACGTACAGAGCCATACATTGCAGGAGGCCCAATTAGTACCCATCTCACTAATTACATAGTCAGACAGTGCAGAAGGCCGATCTTGTGTCCTTTTCACTATTTACAGAGTCATACAGTGCAGTAGGCCCATTTCATACCCTTCTCACTATTTACAGAGTCATACAGTGCAGGAGGCCCATTTCATACCATTCTCACTATTTACAGAGTCATACAGTGCAGGAGGCCCATCTTGTGTCCTTCTCACTATGTACTGAGTCATACAGTACAGGAGGCCCATTTCGTACCCTTCTCACTACTTACAGAGTCATACAATGCAGGAGGTACATTTCCTACCTTTCTCACTATGTACAGAGCCATACAGTGCAGGAGCCCATTTCGTAGCCTTCTCACTATATACAGAGTCATACAGTGCAAGAGGCCCATTTCGTACCATTCTCACTATTTACAGAGTCATACAGGGCAGTAGGTCCATTTCATAGCATTCTCACCATTTAAAGAGTCATACAGTACAGGAGGCCCATTTCGTACCCATCTAACTATTTACAGTCATACAGTGCAGGAGGCCCATCTGGTGTCCCTCTCACTATGTACAGAATCATACAGAGCAGGAGGCCCAATTCGTACCCTTCTCACTATTTACAGAGTCATACAGTCCAGGAGGCCCATTTCGTACCTTTCACACTATTTACAGTCATACAGTGCAGGAGGCCCATCTGGTGTCCCTCTGACTATGTACAGAGTCATACAGAGCAGGAGGCCCAATTCATACCCTTTTCAGTATTTACAGAGTCATACAGTCCAGGAGGCCCATTTCGTAACTTTCACACTATTTACAGAATCATACAGTGCAGGAGGCCCATTTCGTACCATTCTCACTATTTACAGGGTCATACCGTGCAGGAGGACCATCTTGTGTCCCACTCACTATTTACAGAGTCATACAGTGCAGTAGGCCCATTTCATACCCTTCTCACTATTTACAGAGTCATACAGTGCAGGAGGCCCATTCCATACCCTTCTCACTATTTACAGAGTCATACAGTGCAGCAGGCCCATTTCATACCCTTCTCACTATTTACAGAGTCATACAGAGCAGGAGGCCCATTTCATACCCTTCTCACTATTTACAGAGTCATACAGTGCAGCAGGCCCATTTCATAACCTTCTCACTATTTACAGAGTCATACAGTGCAGGAGGCCCAAATCGTACCCATCCCACTACGTACAGAGCCATACAGTGCAGGAGGCCCAATTCGTACCCTTCTCACTAATTACATAGTCATACAGTGCAGGAATCACATTTTGTACCCTTCTCACTATTTACGGAGTCGTACAACGCAGGAGGCCCATTTTGTACCCTTCTCACTATTTACGGAGTCGTACAACGCAGGAGGCCCATTTCGTACCCTTCACACTATTTACGGAGTCGTACAACGCAGGAGTCCCATTTCGTACCGTTCTCAATATTTACCGAGTCATACAGTGCAGGAATCACATTTTGTACCCTTCTCACTATGTACAGAGCCATACAGTGCAGGAGGTCCACCGTGTGTCCCTCTCACTATTTACAGTCATACAGTGCAGGAGGACCATTTCGTAACTTTCTCACTATGTACAGAGCCATACAGTGCAGGAGGCCGATCTTGTGTCCTTCTCACTATTTACAGAGTCATACACTGCAGGAGGCCCATTTCATACCATTCTCACTAGTTACAGAGTCATACAGTACAGGACGCCAATTTTGTACCCTGCTCACTATTTACGGAGTCGTACAACGCAGGAGGCCCATTTTGTACCCTTCTCACTGTTTACAGAGTCATACAGTGCAGGAGGCCCATTTCGTACCCTTCTCACTATTTACGGAGTCATACAACGCAGGAGGCCCATTTCGTACCCTTCTCACTATTTACAGAGTCATACAGTGCAGGAGGACCATTTCGTACTCTTCTCAATATTTACAGGGTCATACAGTGCAGGAATCACATTTCGTACCCTTCTCACTATGTACAGATCCATAAGTGCAGGAGGTCCACCGTGTGTCCTTCTCAATATTTACAGAGTCATACAGAGCAGGAGGCACAATTCGTACCCTTCTCACTATTTACAGAGTCATACAGTCCAGGAGGCCCATTTCGTACCTTTCACACTAATTACAGAATCATACAGTGCAGGAGGCCCATTTCGTACCATTCTCACTACTTACAGGGTCATACAGTGCAGGAGGCCCATTTCGTACCCTTCTCACTATTTACAGAGTCATACAGTCCAGGAGGCCCATTTCGTACCTTTCACACTATTTACAGAATCATACAGTGCAGGAGGCCCATTTCGTACCCTTCTCACTATTTACAGATCCGTACAGTGCAGGAGGCCCATTTCGTACCATTCTCACTACTTACAGGGTCATACAGTGCAGGAGGCCCATTTCGTACCCATCTAACTATTTACAGTCATACAGTGCAGGAGGCCCATCTGGTGTCCCTCTCACTATGTACAGAGTCATACAGAGCAGGAGGCCCAATTCGTACCCTTCTCACTATTTACAGAGTCATACAGTCCAGGAGGCCCATTTCGTACCTTACACACTATTTACAGTCATACAGTGCAGGAGGCCCATCTGGTGTCCCTCTCACTATGTACAGAGTCATACAGAGCAGGAGGCCCAATTCATACCCTTTTCACTATTTACAGAGTCATACAGTCCAGGAGGCCCATTTCGTACCTTTCACACTATTTACAGAATCATACAGTGCAGGAGGCCCATTTCATACCATTCTCACTATTTACAGGGTCATACCGTGCAGGAGGACCATCTTGTGTCCCACTCACTATTTACAGAGTCATAAGGTGCAGGAGGCCGATTTCATATCCTTCTCACTAAGTACAGAGTCATACAGTGCAGGAGGCCCATTTCATACCCTTCTCACTATGTACAGATTCGTACAGTGCAGGAGGCCTATTTCGTACCCTTCTCACTATTTCCAGTCATACACTGCAGGAGGACCATTCAATACCCTTCTCACTATGTACAACGCCATACAGTGCAGCAGGCCCATTTCATACCATTCTCACTATATACAGAGTCATACAGTGCAGGAGGTCCACCGTGTGTCTCTCTCACTATGTTCAGAGTCATACAGTGCAGGAGGCCCAAATCGTACCCTTCCCACTACGTACAGAGCCATACAGTGCAGGAGGCCCAATTCGTACCCATCTCACTAATTACATAGTCATACATTGCAGAAGGCCGATCTTGTGTCCTTTTCACTATTTACAGAGTCATACAGTGCAGTAGGCCCATTTCATACCCTTCTCACTATTTACAGAGTCATACAGTGCAGGAGGCCCATTTCATACCATTCTCACTATTTACAGAGTCATACAGTGCAGGAGGCCCATCTTGTGTCCTTCTCACTATTTACAGAGGCATACAGTGCAGGAGGACCATTTCGTACTCTTCTCAATACTTACAGAGTCAAACAGTGCAGGAATCACATTTCGTACCCTTCTCACTATGTACAGAGTCATACAGTACAGGAGGCCCATTTCGTACCCTTCTCACTACTTACAGAGTCATACAATGCAGGAGGTACATTTCCTACCTTTCTCACTATGTACAGAGTCATACAGAGCAGGAGGCCCAATTCATACCCTTTTCACTATTTACAGAGTCATACAGTCCAGGAGGCCCATTTCGTACCTTTCACACTATTTACACTCATACAGTGCAGGAGGCCCATCTGGTGTCCCTCTCACTATGTACAGAGTCATACAGAGCAGGAGGCCCAATTCATACCCTTTTCACTACTTACAGAGTCATACAGTGCAGGAGGCCCATTTCGTACCATTCTCACTATTTACAGGGTCATACCGTGCAGGAGGACCATCTTGTGTCCCACTCACTATTTACAGAGTCATACAGTGCAGTAGGCCCATTTCATACCCTTCTCACTATTTACAGAGTCATACAGTGCAGGAGGCCCATTCCGTACCCTTCTCACTATTTACAGAGTCATACAGTGCAGCAGGCCCATTTCATACCGTTCTCACTATTTACAGAGTCATACAGTGCAGCAGGCCCATTTCATACGGTTCTCACTATTTACAGACTCATACAGTGCAGGAGGCCCAAATCGTACCCTTCCCACTACGTACAGAGCCATACAGTGCAGGAGGCCCAATTCGTACCCTTCTCACTAATTACATAGCCATACAGTGCAGAAGGCCGATCTTGTGTCCTTCTCACTATTTACAGAGTCATACAGTGCAGTAGGTCCATTTCATACCCTTCTCACTATTTCCAGTCATACACTGCAGGAGGACCATTCAATACCCTTCTCACTATGTACAACGCCATACAGTGCAGCAGGCCCATTTCATACCATTCTCACTATATACAGAGTCATACAGTGCAGGAGGTCCACCGTGTGTCCATCTCACTATGTTCAGAGTCATACAGTGCAGGAGGCCCAAATCGTACCCTTCCCACTACGTACAGAGCCATACATTGCAGGAGGCCCAATTAGTACCCATCTCACTAATTACATAGTCAGACAGTGCAGAAGGCCGATCTTGTGTCCTTTTCACTATTTACAGAGTCATACAGTGCAGTAGGCCCATTTCATACCCTTCTCACTATTTACAGAGTCATACAGTGCAGGAGGCCCATTTCATACCATTCTCACTATTTACAGAGTCATACAGTGCAGGAGGCCCATCTTGTGTCCTTCTCACTATGTACTGAGTCATACAGTACAGGAGGCCCATTTCGTACCCTTCTCACTACTTACAGAGTCATACAATGCAGGAGGTACATTTCCTACCTTTCTCACTATGTACAGAGCCATACAGTGCAGGAGCCCATTTCGTAGCCTTCTCACTATATACAGAGTCATACAGTGCAAGAGGCCCATTTCGTACCATTCTCACTATTTACAGAGTCATACAGGGCAGTAGGTCCATTTCATAGCATTCTCACCATTTAAAGAGTCATACAGTACAGGAGGCCCATTTCGTACCCATCTAACTATTTACAGTCATACAGTGCAGGAGGCCCATCTGGTGTCCCTCTCACTATGTACAGAATCATACAGAGCAGGAGGCCCAATTCGTACCCTTCTCACTATTTACAGAGTCATACAGTCCAGGAGGCCCATTTCGTACCTTTCACACTATTTACAGTCATACAGTGCAGGAGGCCCATCTGGTGTCCCTCTGACTATGTACAGAGTCATACAGAGCAGGAGGCCCAATTCATACCCTTTTCACTATTTACAGAGTCATACAGTCCAGGAGGCCCATTTCGTAACTTTCACACTATTTACAGAATCATACAGTGCAGGAGGCCCATTTCGTACCATTCTCACTATTTACAGGGTCATACCGTGCAGGAGGACCATCTTGTGTCCCACTCACTATTTACAGAGTCATACAGTGCAGTAGGCCCATTTCATACCCTTCTCACTATTTACAGAGTCATACAGTGCAGGAGGCCCATTCCATACCCTTCTCACTATTTACAGAGTCATACAGTGCAGCAGGCCCATTTCATACCCTTCTCACTATTTACAGAGTCATACAGAGCAGGAGGCCCATTTCATACCCTTCTCACTATTTACAGAGTCATACAGTGCAGCAGGCCCATTTTCATAACCTTCTCACTATTTACAGAGTCATACAGTGCAGGAGGCCCAAATCGTACCCATCCCACTACGTACAGAGCCATACAGTGCAGGAGGCCCAATTCGTACCCTTCTCACTAATTACATAGTCATACAGTGCAGGAATCACATTTTGTACCCTTCTCACTATTTACGGAGTCGTACAACGCAGGAGGCCCATTTTGTACCCTTCTCACTATTTACGGAGTCGTACAACGCAGGAGGCCCATTTCGTACCCTTCACACTATTTACGGAGTCGTACAACGCAGGAGTCCCATTTCGTACCGTTCTCAATATTTACCGAGTCATACAGTGCAGGAATCACATTTTGTACCCTTCTCACTATGTACAGAGCCATACAGTGCAGGAGGTCCACCGTGTGTCCCTCTCACTATTTACAGTCATACAGTGCAGGAGGACCATTTCGTAACTTTCTCACTATGTACAGAGCCATACAGTGCAGGAGGCCGATCTTGTGTCCTTCTCACTATTTACAGAGTCATACACTGCAGGAGGCCCATTTCATACCATTCTCACTAGTTACAGAGTCATACAGTACAGGACGCCAATTTTGTACCCTGCTCACTATTTACGGAGTCGTACAACGCAGGAGGCCCATTTTGTACCCTTCTCACTGTTTACAGAGTCATACAGTGCAGGAGGCCCATTTCGTACCCTTCTCACTATTTACGGAGTCATACAACGCAGGAGGCCCATTTCGTACCCTTCTCACTATTTACAGAGTCATACAGTGCAGGAGGACCATTTCGTACTCTTCTCAATATTTACAGGGTCATACAGTGCAGGAATCACATTTCGTACCCTTCTCACTATGTACAGATCCATAAGTGCAGGAGGTCCACCGTGTGTCCTTCTCAATATTTACAGAGTCATACAGAGCAGGAGGCACAATTCGTACCCTTCTCACTATTTACAGAGTCATACAGTCCAGGAGGCCCATTTCGTACCTTTCACACTAATTACAGAATCATACAGTGCAGGAGGCCCATTTCGTACCATTCTCACTACTTACAGGGTCATACAGTGCAGGAGGCCCATTTCGTACCCTTCTCACTATTTACAGAGTCATACAGTCCAGGAGGCCCATTTCGTACCTTTCACACTATTTACAGAATCATACAGTGCAGGAGGCCCATTTCGTACCCTTCTCACTATTTACAGATCCGTACAGTGCAGGAGGCCCATTTCGTACCATTCTCACTACTTACAGGGTCATACAGTGCAGGAGGCCCATTTCGTACCCATCTAACTATTTACAGTCATACAGTGCAGGAGGCCCATCTGGTGTCCCTCTCACTATGTACAGAGTCATACAGAGCAGGAGGCCCAATTCGTACCCTTCTCACTATTTACAGAGTCATACAGTCCAGGAGGCCCATTTCGTACCTTACACACTATTTACAGTCATACAGTGCAGGAGGCCCATCTGGTGTCCCTCTCACTATGTACAGAGTCATACAGAGCAGGAGGCCCAATTCATACCCTTTTCACTATTTACAGAGTCATACAGTCCAGGAGGCCCATTTCGTACCTTTCACACTATTTACAGAATCATACAGTGCAGGAGGCCCATTTCATACCATTCTCACTATTTACAGGGTCATACCGTGCAGGAGGACCATCTTGTGTCCCACTCACTATTTACAGAGTCATAAGGTGCAGGAGGCCGATTTCATATCCTTCTCACTAAGTACAGAGTCATACAGTGCAGGAGGCCCATTTCATACCCTTCTCACTATGTACAGATTCGTACAGTGCAGGAGGCCTATTTCGTACCCTTCTCACTATTTCCAGTCATACACTGCAGGAGGACCATTCAATACCCTTCTCACTATGTACAACGCCATACAGTGCAGCAGGCCCATTTCATACCATTCTCACTATATACAGAGTCATACAGTGCAGGAGGTCCACCGTGTGTCTCTCTCACTATGTTCAGAGTCATACAGTGCAGGAGGCCCAAATCGTACCCTTCCCACTACGTACAGAGCCATACAGTGCAGGAGGCCCAATTCGTACCCATCTCACTAATTACATAGTCATACATTGCAGAAGGCCGATCTTGTGTCCTTTTCACTATTTACAGAGTCATACAGTGCAGTAGGCCCATTTCATACCCTTCTCACTATTTACAGAGTCATACAGTGCAGGAGGCCCATTTCATACCATTCTCACTATTTACAGAGTCATACAGTGCAGGAGGCCCATCTTGTGTCCTTCTCACTATTTACAGAGGCATACAGTGCAGGAGGACCATTTCGTACTCTTCTCAATACTTACAGAGTCAAACAGTGCAGGAATCACATTTCGTACCCTTCTCACTATGTACAGAGTCATACAGTACAGGAGGCCCATTTCGTACCCTTCTCACTACTTACAGAGTCATACAATGCAGGAGGTACATTTCCTACCTTTCTCACTATGTACAGAGTCATACAGAGCAGGAGGCCCAATTCATACCCTTTTCACTATTTACAGAGTCATACAGTCCAGGAGGCCCATTTCGTACCTTTCACACTATTTACACTCATACAGTGCAGGAGGCCCATCTGGTGTCCCTCTCACTATGTACAGAGTCATACAGAGCAGGAGGCCCAATTCATACCCTTTTCACTACTTACAGAGTCATACAGTGCAGGAGGCCCATTTCGTACCATTCTCACTATTTACAGGGTCATACCGTGCAGGAGGACCATCTTGTGTCCCACTCACTATTTACAGAGTCATACAGTGCAGTAGGCCCATTTCATACCCTTCTCACTATTTACAGAGTCATACAGTGCAGGAGGCCCATTCCGTACCCTTCTCACTATTTACAGAGTCATACAGTGCAGCAGGCCCATTTCATACCGTTCTCACTATTTACAGAGTCATACAGTGCAGCAGGCCCATTTCATACGGTTCTCACTATTTACAGACTCATACAGTGCAGGAGGCCCAAATCGTACCCTTCCCACTACGTACAGAGCCATACAGTGCAGGAGGCCCAATTCGTACCCTTCTCACTAATTACATAGCCATACAGTGCAGAAGGCCGATCTTGTGTCCTTCTCACTATTTACAGAGTCATACAGTGCAGTAGGTCCATTTCATACCCTTCTCACTATTTACAGAGTCATACAGTGCAGGAGGCCCATTTCGTACCCTTCACACTATTTACGGAGTCGTACAACGCAGGAGGCCCATTTCGTACCGTTCTCAATATTTACCGAGTCATACATTGCAGGAATCACATTTTGTACCCTTCTCACTATGTACAGAGCCATACAGTGCAGGAGGTCCACCGTGTGTCCCTCTCACTATTTACAGTCATACAGTGCAGGAGGACCATTTCGTACCCTTCTCACTATTTACAGAGCCATACAGTGCAGGAGGCCGATCTTGTGTCCTTCTCACTATTTACAGAGGCATACACTGCAGCAGGCCCATTTCATACCATTCTCACTATTTACAGAGTCATACAGTGCAGGAGGCCCATCTTGTGTCCTTCTCACTATTTACAGAGGCATACAGTGTAGCAGGCCCCATTTCATACCATTCTCACTATTTACAGAGTCATACAGTGCAGTAGGCCCATTTCATACCCTTCTCACTACTTACAGAGTCATACACTGCAGGAGGCCCATTTCATACCCTTCTCACTATTTACAGAGTCATACAGTACAGGACGCCAATTTCGTACCCTGCTCACTATTTACGGAGTCGTACAACGCAGGAGGCCCATTTTGTAACCTTCTCACTATTTACAGAGTCATACAGTGCAGGAGGCCCATTTCGTACCCTTCTCACTATTTACAGAGTCATACAGTACAGGATGCCAATTTCGTACCCTGCTCACCATTTAGAAAGTCATACAGTACAGGAGGCCCATTTCGTACCCTTCTCACTATGTACAGAGTCATACAGTACAGGAGGCCCAATTCGTACCCATCTCACTAATTACATAGTCATACAGTGCAGAAGGCCGATCTCGTGTCCTTTTCACTATTTACAGAGTCATACAGAGCAGGAGGCCCATTTCATACCCTTCTCACTATTTACAGAGTCATACAGTGCAGCAGGCCCATTTCATACCCTTCTCACTATTTACAGAGTCATACAGTGCAGGAGGCCCAAATCGTACCCTTCCCACTACGTACAGAGCCATACAGTGCAGGAGGCCCAATTCGTACCCTTCTCACTAATTACATAGTCATACAGTGCAGAAGGCCGATCTTGTGTCCTTCTCACTATTTACAGAGTCATACAGTGCAGTAGGCCCATTTCATACCCTTCTCACTATTTACAGAGTCATACAGTGCAGGAGGCCCATTTCATACCCTTCTCACTATTTACAGAGTCATACAGTACAGGACACCAATTTCGTACCCTGCTCACCATTTACAAAGTCATACAGTACAGGAGGCCCATTTCGTACCCTTCCACTATTTACGGAGTCGTACAACGCAGGAGGCCCATTTTGTACCCTTCTCACTATTTACGGAGTCGTACAACGCAGGAGGCCCATTTCGTACCCTTCACACTATTTACGGAGTCGTACAACGCAGGAGGCCCATTTCGTACCGTTCTCAATATTTACCGAGTCATACAGTGCAGGAATCACATTTTGTACCCTTCTCACTATGTACAGAGCCATGCAGTGCAGGAGGTCTACCGTGTGTCCCTCTCACTATTTACAGTCATACAGTGCAGGAGGACCATTTCGTAACTTTCTCACTATGTACAGAGCAATACAGTGCAGGAGGCCGATCTTGTGAACTTCTCACTATTTACAGAGGCATACAGTGCAGCAGGCACATTTCCTACCATTCTCACTATTTACAGAGTCATACAGTGCAGTAGGCCCATTTCATACCCTTCTCACTATTTACAGAGTCATACACTGCAGGAGGCCCATTTCATACCCTTCTCACTATTTACAGAGTCATACAGTACAGGACGCCAATTTCGTACCCTGCGCACTATTTACGGAGTCGTACAACGCAGGAGGCCCATTTTGTACCCTTCTCACTGTTTACAGAGTCGACAGTGCAGGAGGCCCATTTCGTACCCTTCTCACTATTTACAGAGTCATACAGTGCAGGAGGACCATTTCGTACTCTTCTCAATATTTACAGGGTCATACAGTGCAGGAATCACATTTCGTACCCTTCTCACTATGTACAGATCCATAAGTGCAGGAGGTCCACCGTGTGTCCCTCTCACTATTTACAGTCATACAGTGCAGGAGGACCATTTCGTAACTTTCTCAATATGTACAGAGCCATACAGTGCAGGAGGCCCATCTTGTGTCCTTCTCAATATTTACAGAGTCATACAGAGCAGGAGGCACAATTCGTACCCTTCTCACTATTTACAGAGTCATACAGTCCAGGAGGCCCATTTCGTACCTTTCACACTATTTACAGAATCATACAGAGCAGGAGGCCCATTTCGTACCATTCTCACTACTTACAGGGTCATACAGTGCAGGAGGCCCATTTCGTACCCTTCTCACTATTTACAGAGTCATACAGTCCAGGAGGCCCATTTCGTACCCTTCTCACTATTTACAGATCCGTACAGTGCAGGAGGCCCATTTCGTACCATTCCCACTACTTACAGGGTCATACAGTGCAGGAGGCCCATTTCGTACCCATCTAACTATTTATAGTCATACAGTGCAGGAGGCCCATCTGGTGTCCCTCTCACTATGTACAGAGTCATACAGAGCAGGAGGCCCAATTCGTACCCTTCTCACTATTTACAGAGTCATACAGTCCAGGAGGCCCATTTCGTACCTTTCACACTATTTACAGTCATACAGTGCAGGAGGCCCATCTGGTGTCCCTCTCACTATGTACAGAGTCATACAGAGCAGGAGGCCCAATTCATACCCTTTTCACTATTTACAGTCATACAGTGCAGGAGGCCCATTTCGTACCATTCTCACTATTTACAGGGTCATACCGTGCAGGAGGACCATCTTGTGTCCCACTCACTATTTACAGAGTCATACAGTGCAGTAGGCCCATTTCATACCCTTCTCACTATTTACAGAGTCATACAGTGCAGGAGGCCCATTCCATACCCTTCTCACTATTTACAGAGTCATACAGTGCAGCAGGCCCATTTCATAACCGTTCTCACTATTTACAGAGTCATACAGTGCAGCAGGCCCATTTCATACGGTTCTCACTATTTACAGAGTCATACAGTGCAGCAGGCCCATTTCATACCCTTCTCACTATTTACAGAGTCATACAGTGCAGGAGGCCCAATTCGTACCCTTCTCACTAATTACATAGCCATACAGTGCAGAAGGCCGATCTTGTGTCCTTCTCACTATTTACGGAGTCGTACAACGCAGGAGGCCCATTTCGTACCCTTCACACTATTTACGGAGTCGTACAACGCAGGAGGCCCATTTCGTACCGTTCTCAATATTTACCGAGTCATACATTGCAGGAATCACATTTTGTACCCTTCTCACTATGTACAGAGCCATACAGTGCAGGAGGTCCACCGTGTGTCCCTCTCACTATTTACAGTCATACAGTGCAGGAGGACCATTTCGTACCCTTCTCACTATTTACAGAGCCATACAGTGCAGGAGGCCGATCTTGTGTCCTTCTCACTATTTACAGAGGCATACACTGCAGCAGGCCCATTTCATACCATTCTCACTATTTACAGAGTCATACAGTGCAGGAGGCCCATCTTGTGTCCTTCTCACTATTTACAGAGGCATACAGTGTAGCAGGCCCATTTCATACCATTCTCACTATTTACAGAGTCATACAGTGCAGTAGGCCCATTTCATACCCTTCTCACTATTTACAGAGTCATACAGTGCAGGAGGCCCATTTCATACCCTTCTCACTATTTACAGAGTCATACAGTACAGGACGCCAATTTCGTACCCTGCTCACTATTTACGGAGTCGTACAACGCAGGAGGCCCATTTTGTAACCTTCTCACTATTTACAGAGTCATACAGTGCAGGAGGCCCATTTCGTACCCTTCTCACTATTTACAGAGTCATACAGTACAGGATGCCAATTTCGTACCCTGCTCACCATTTAGAAAGTCATACAGTACAGGAGGCCCATTTCGTACCCTTCTCACTATGTACAGAGTCATACAGTACAGGAGGCCCAATTCGTACCCATCTCACTAATTACATAGTCATACAGTGCAGAAGGCCGATCTTGTGTCCTTTTCACTATTTACAGAGTCATACAGAGCAGGAGGCCCATTTCATACCCTTCTCACTATTTACAGAGTCATACAGTGCAGCAGGCCCATTTCATACCCTTCTCACTATTTACAGAGTCATACAGTGCAGGAGGCCCAAATCGTACCCTTCCCACTACGTACAGAGCCATACAGTGCAGGAGGCCCAATTCGTACCCTTCTCACTAATTACATAGTCATACAGTGCAGAAGGCCGATCTTGTGTCCTTCTCACTATTTACAGAGTCGTACAGTGCAGTAGGCCCATTTCATACCCTTCTCACTATTTACGGAGTCGTACAACGCAGGAGGCCCATTTCGTACCCTTCACACTATTTACGGAGTCGTACAACGCAGGAGGCCCATTTCGTACCGTTCTCAATATTTACCGAGTCATACAGTGCAGGAATCACATTTTGTACCCTTCTCACTATGTACAGAGCCATACAGTGCAGGAGGTCTACCGTGTGTCCCTCTCACTATTTACAGTCATACAGTGCAGGAGGACCATTTCGTAACTTTCTCACTATGTACAGAGCAATACAGTGCAGGAGGCCGATCTTGTGTCCTTCTCACTATTTACAGAGGCATACAGTGCAGCAGGCACATTTCATACCATTCTCACTATTTACAGAGTCATACAGTGCAGTAGGCCCATTTCATACCCTCACTATTTACAGAGTCATACACTGCAGGAGGCCCATTTCATACCCTTCTCACTATTTACAGAGTCATACAGTACAGGACGCCAATTTCATACCCTGCTCACTATTTACGGAGTCGTACAACGCAGGAGGCCCATTTTGTACCCTTCTCACTGTTTACAGAGTCATACAGTGCAGGCGGCCCATTTCGTACCCTTCTCACTATTTACGGAGTCATACAACGCAGGAGGCCCATTTCGTACCCTTCTCACTATTTACAGAGTCATACAGTGCAGGAGGACCATTTCGTACTCTTCTCAATATTTACAGGGTCATACAGTGCAGCAGGCCCATTTCATACCCTTCTCACTATTTACAGAGTCTCTATTCATTGGAGCGTAGAAGGTTGAGGGGGGATTTGATCGAGGTATTTAAAATGTTGAGAGGGATAGATAGAGTTGACGTGAATAGGCTGTTTCCATTGAGAGTAGGGGAGATTCAAACGAGAGGACATGATTTGAGAGTTAGGGGGCAAAAGTTTAAGGGAAACACGAGGGGTATTTCTTTACTCAGAGAGTGATAGCTGTGTGGAATGAGCTTCCTGTAGAAGTAGTAGAGGCCAGATCAGTTGTGTCATTTAAGGTAAAATTGGATAGGTATATGGATAGGAAAGGAGTGGAGGGTTATGGGCTGAGTGCGGGTAGGTGGGACTAGGTGAGATTAAGAGTTCGGCACGGACTAGGAGGGCCGGAATGGCCTGTTTCCGTGCTGTGATTGTTATATGGTTATATGGTTATACAGTGCAGGAATCACATTTCGTACCCTTCTCACTATGTACAGATCCATAAGTGCAGGAGGTCCACCGTGTGTCCCTCTCACTATTTACAGTCATACAGTGCAGGAGGACCATTTCGTAACTTTCTCAATATGTACAGAGCCATACAGTGCAGGAGGCCCATCTTGTTTCCTTCTCAATATTTACAGAGTCATACAGAGCAGGAGGCACAATTCGTACCCTTCTCACTATTTACAGAGTCATACAGTCCAGGAGGCCCATTTCGTACCTTTCACACTATTTACAGAATCATACAGTGCAGGAGGCCCATTTCGTACCATTCTCACTACTTACAGGGTCATACAGTGCAGGAGGCCCTTTTCGTACCCTTCTCACTATTTACAGAGTCATACAGTCCAGGATGCACATTTCATACCTTTCACACTATTTACAGAATCATACAGTGCAGGAGGCCCATTTCGTACCCTTCTCACTATTTACAGAACCGTACAGTGCAGGAGGCCCATTTCGTACCATTCTCACTACTTACAGGGTCATACAGTGCAGGAGGCCCATTTCGTACCCATCTAACTATTTATAGTCATACAGTGCAGGAGGCCCATCTGGTGTCCCTCTCACTATGTACAGAGTCATACAGAGCAGGAGGCCCAATTCGTACCATTTTCACTATTTACAGAGTCATACAGTCCAGGAGGCCCATTTCGTACCTTTCACACTATTTACAGAATCATACAGTGCAGGAGGCCCATTTCGTACCATTCTCACTATTTACAGGGTCATACCGTGCAGGAGGACCATCTTGTGTCCCACTCACTATTTACAGAGTCATAAGGTGCAGGAGGCCAATTTCATATCCTTCTCACTAAGTACAGAGTCATACAGTGCAGGAGGCCAATTTCATACCCTTCTCACTATGTACAGATTCGTACAGTGCAGGAGGCCTATTTCGTACCATTCTCACTATTTCCAGTCATACACTGCAGGAGGACCATTCAGTACCTTTCTCACTATGTACAACGCCATACAGTGCAGCAGGCCCATTTCATACCATTCTCACTATATACAGAGTCATACAGTGCAGGAGGTCCACCGTGTGTCCCTCTCACTATGTTCAGAGTCATACAGTGCAGGAGGCCCAAATCGTACCCTTCCCACTACGTACA
Source organism: Hemitrygon akajei (assembly GCF_048418815.1). Lineage (NCBI taxonomy): Eukaryota > Metazoa > Chordata > Chondrichthyes > Myliobatiformes > Dasyatidae > Hemitrygon > Hemitrygon akajei. Next base: position 107,403,249 of record NC_133128.1, on the reverse strand, counting down.
GAGCCATACAGTGCAGGAGGCCCAATTCGTACCCATCTCACTAATTACATAGTCATACAGTGCAGAAGGCCGATCTTGTGTCCTTTTCACTATTTACAGAGTCATACTGTGCAGTAGGCCCATTTCATACCCTTCTCACTATTTACAGAGTCATACAGCGCAGGAGGCCCATTTCATACCATTCTCACTATTTACAGAGTCATACAGTGCAGGAGGCCCATCTTGTGTCCTTCTCACTATTTACAGAGGCATACAGTTCAGGAGCCCATTTCGTAGCCTTCTCACTATTTACAGAGTCATACAGTGCAGGAGGCACATTTCCTACCTTTCTCACTATGTACAGAGCCATACAGTGCAGGAGGCCCATCTTGTGTCCTTCTCACTATATACAGAGTCATACAATGCAAGAGGCCCATTTCGTACCCTTCTCACTATTTACAGAGTCATACAGGGCAGTAGGCCCATTTCGTACCCATCTAACTATTTACAGTCATACAGTGCAGGAGGCCCATCTGGTGTCCCTCTCACTATGTACAGAGTCATACAGAGCAGGAGGCCCAATTTGTACCCTTCTCACTATTTACAGAGTCATACAGTCCAGGAGGCCCATTTCGTACCTTTCACACTATTTACAGTCATACAGTGCAGGAGGCCCATCTGGTGTCCCTCTCACTATGTACAGAGTCATACAGAGCAGGAGGCCCAATTCATACCCTTTTCACTATTTACAGAGTCATACAGTGCAGGAGGCCCATTTCGTACCATTCTCACTATTTACAGGGTCATACCGTGCAGGAGGACCATCTTGTGTCCCACTCACTATTTACAGAGTCATACAGTGCAGTAGGCCCATTTCATACCATTCTCACTATTTACAGAGTCATACAGTGCAGGAGGCCCATTCCATACCCTTCTCACTATTTACAGAGTCATACAGTGCAGCAGGCCCATTTCATACCGTTCTCACTATTTACAGAGTCATACAGTGCAGCAGGCCCATTTCATACGGTTCTCACTATTTACAGAGTCATACAGTGCAGCAGGCCCATTTCATACCCTTCTCACTATTTACAGAGTCATACAGTGCAGGAGGCCCAAATCGTACCCTTCCCACTACGTACAGAGCCATACAGTGCAGGAGGCCCAATTCGTACCGTTCTCACTAATTACATAGCCATACAGTGCAGAAGGCCGATCTTGTGTCCTTCTCACTATTTACAGAGTCGTACAACGCAGGACGCCCATTTCGTACCCTTCACACTATTTACAGAGTCATACAGGGCAGTAGGCCCATTTCATACCATTCTCACCATTTAAAGAGTCATACAGTACAGGAGGCCCATTTCGTACCCATCTAACTATTTACAGTCATACAGTGCAGGAGGCCCATCTGGTGTCCCTCTCACTATGTACAGAGTCATACAGAGCAGGAGGCCCAATTCGTACCCTTCTCACTATTTACAGAGTCATACAGTCCAGGAGGCCCATTTCGTACCTTTCACACTATTTACAGTCATACAGTGCAGGAGGCCGATCTTGTGTCCCTCTCACTATGTACAGAGTCATACAGAGCAGGAGGCCCAA